>NW_024039466.1:0-222500 GCF_016077235.1 Cyprinodon tularosa | reverse complement strand
TTTTCAAGTCTAAAGAGATAGGCTTAAGTTTTTATTTATTTGATTAAATGTCTTGTTATGCAAGACTTCATCCGTTGGACTCGGTCTGCCTTTGGTGTTAAGTGATTGAGGATTAATGCAATTCCTGTTACACTGTACCATAAGGACATGTGCTCCTCCTCTTACTGCCAGCGGGTTTCTGGGATCAAACGGGAAGTATTGAGCACCCTCTGTTAGTTTAATCCCACAAAGTGCATCCCTGGGAGATTATTTAGTACATTTTATGCAACAAATGGAACATATAGTGACACATCTACATGTGTATCTCCTGTTCTGTTGCAATCACAACTCCCAGGTAATTACAGCATTCCTCTTTTACTTGCTACCAAATTCTTTTTTTATTTAGTAACAGCTCTACTGATCTGCAACTTGACTCACGCCACCTGAGCCTCAATGTAATATTCATGATAGTATTGGATAAGGCAGAAGCCATGTGGGAGATAAACAGAAAGGCTCTATAAAAACGCTTGCATTACCTTAGTGAATGCTTAAACCTCACAGAAATGAACAGACTCATTGAATGTCAAACTTAAAATGGCGTTAGCTTGCACTCTCTGCTTACAGGCTGTTCATAACCACCATACTTCAGGTGGCCAGGAGGCCATTGACTAGGTTTGATTACATGAGTCATATTCAATTCAATGCAATTCAGTTTATTTCTATAGCGCCAATTCAAAACACGTGTCGTCTCAAGGCACTTTACAGTTCACCATATTCTCTCTCATTGACTCCTCAGCAATCCCTCACACTAAGCATGCTTGTAGCGACAGTGGAGAGGAAAAACTCCCTTTTAACAGGAAGAAACGTCTAGCAGAACAAGGCTCAGTGTGAGCGGCCATCTGCTGAGGCCGACTGGGGTTTAAGGTATGGAGGACCAACTCTGCCATATTTAAAAATAAATTATTTTTTTTTATTTTTTTATTTTAAGTATTTATTTATGTGCATGTGATAGTATTAAATGGGCAAAAGTTGACCCTCTAAGACACGCCCCTCCTCATTTGCATAATGAGGTAGAAGCGTATACAGAAATGTAAAAACGACAGGCAGAAATAAAGAGGATTAAAGAAATATATGGGGTAAAAAAAATACAAAGGAAGAATAAAACAGACACAAATATTATATCATACACACATATAGATACTTAAAAAAATAAGTAATAAATAAATAAAGTTGAATATTATTACAGACAATAAATAAATAAATAAGCTAATTAAGCTAATTAAGGAGATTCATACATTTATCTCACTTTATAATTTAATTTCTACCTACATTTGTTTGTTTATTGTATTTTTGGGGGGCTATTAATTGTATGCTTATTTATTTATTGAGCATTTATTTTATTTCCTTATTTATTTTTAAATATGGCAGAGATGGTCCTCCATATCAAGGAGACAGAAGCAGAGATACAAAAGGCAACTGTAAAAAGCGACCACGTTCAGGAAACACACAGCCAGGCAGACGAGCTCCTAGCCAGCTCCCATGTCAGAGGATGAAGAGAGCACATCCAGTTAGTCACAGTCAGAGAAACAGGACTACACTGGAAAACGTTTTTTAACGTTAAATTAAACCAAATTTAATGTAGACTAATTTGTGATTTTCAAGAATAATGCAAAGTAACAAGAGTCTCATCCTAACCGCATTCTGGTTAGTTTATGATTCTGCAGTACACAATATACATTTCAAAACGGCGTCAATCATGAATAAAAATATATTTTTTATGCTTTGACGTGAAATCATAAATATTATGGACCAATCGATTCAGTTTATCTTTTAATGACAAAATATTTAACCAAATTTAATGTAGAATGTCTTGTTTTTTTCAAGAATAATGCAAAGTAACAATAATCATATCTACAACGTAGGGCTGGATTTTGTCGATTTTCTTTTTTATTTGAAACAACATGCTTTGATAAAAGGCCATGATTTTAACAATATTTTTTTACTGAAAGTAAAAAATGTGTTTGTTGCTTAAAGGACTTTTCTTCTCTGATTATAAAGCTGAGATATAATAAAGTCTTTCTAGAGGACAGATTAGTTTAATGCAGTATATTTATACAGATTCAGAGCATTTAAATGAGGCCCTTGTTACCACAGAAAAAAAGAAATGATTTAAGCCTTTGTGCCTTCAAAGCATGTGCCTTAAAGTCTGAAAGGTTGGACATGTTTTATAGCCTCGTGGACTAGTATAGCTCAGCTGATCTGAATATCCATGAACCGTTCAGGCTATACTGCATAATAAAATAATGCATAGAAGTCAAAAAGAGGAAAACTTATTCTAAGGGTAGATTATGATTCAACTGAGTGACTTTATTTGGTGCAGAAGTTTAGTATCTAAGACTGGGCAGACATGGTCAGAAACTTTCACCAGTGATTGTTTCTCAGAGTATTCTCTTCATCACTGCAAAAACATGAATCTAAATAAGTAATTTCTTCTTAAAATAAGTGCATTTTCTCTTTAAGTGAGACACTTTGCCAATGGAACAAGACAATTTACACTTAAAATAAGAAAAAATATGGTGTTTTTAAATGGCAATATATCAGCATATGAAGATATTGGGATATTTTAATGTATAAATTTTTTTCCCTCGTCTTTAGAAGTTTTTAAGTCTGTAAAAAAGAAGTTTTTGAGGAAGAAGAAGAAGTAGTATTTATTATTATTTTTTTTTTTAGACTTTAGAAACTCAGAAGCTGATCAAATATCGGGTTAAATATCGGTGGGGTGGCCGATGTCCGATATTCAGTTTTAAAGTGCGCGCCGTCATTCTGACAACGAGCTCAACAAAAAGGTTGTCAGGTTAGTAGGCCCTAGCTGTCAGGTCATGGTGTCGCGCGCACTGATCCGAACAGAGAGAAAATAGGACCAAGTGATAACGCCGTGTGACTTTTTCCACTACAATGTTTTTGGGATGAAAAAATATCGCTCTTTTGAACACATAATGTTTTGGGAAGAGAAACGTTTTATTTCGCTGGGTCTAGCAAACCTGCCGGACTACTTTCGGCTTGACCAAAGCTGGACGAGAACTCTGCTTACAGGAGGCTGCCAGGGGTAAGTCAGTGTGATTGCATGACACTGGTGATGGGGATGCCATACAGATTCATGTCAAAAATCCCGAACTATCCCTTTAAGGCCGATACCGATAGGGGGCCGATTATATCGTGCATCCCTACTTAAAATAAGAAAAAAACAATTGCATTGTCTTATTTCAAGTCCATTTTATCTAGATACCTTATTTTAAGAGTAAAAATGATAATTCCATTGGCAAATCATCTTATTTACCTGCTCAAATTAAGGGCAAATACACGATGCACGATATTGGGATTTTGGCCGATATCCGATATTTTAATACTCATGTAGCCGATAACCGATATCGATACCGATGTTAAAGCTGGACAAAAATAAGTAGTCATTGAGAATAGCAGTTTTGTTATCAATTCTGACACTTTGAAAAATAATATACTCAAATATATTTTCATACGCTGATATCAAATAGATTTTTAAAAACGCGGTATCGATCTATTTTACTTTCAAAATCTCGTGAAATTTCATCGTTCTGTTACAAACTCTCGTGATATTTTGCAAATTCTTGTGAGATTTTGTTAGTAAAATAGATAGATACCGCGTCAATATATCAACATATAAAAATATGGCAACATTTCGTGAATTTTCGGGGGTTTTCGTAGCATAACGATGACATATAGCAATATTTCATTAGTAAAAGAGATTGATATGGTGTTTTTAAATGGCAATATATCAGCATATGAAGATATTGGGATATTTTAATGTATAAATTTTTTTCCCTCGTCTTTAGAAGTTTTTAAGTCTGTAAAAAAGAAGTTTTTGAGGAAGAAGAAGAAGTAGTATTTATTATTTTTATTTTTTTTAGACTTAAGAAACTCAGAAGCTGATCAAATATCGGGTTAAATATCGGTGGGGTGGCCGATGTCCGATATTCAGTTTTAAAGGGATAGTTCGGGATTTTTGACATGAATCTGTATGGCATCCCCATCACCAGTGTCATGCAATCACACTGACTTACCCCTGGTAGCATCCTGTGAGCAGAGTTCTCGTCCAGCTTTGGTCAAGCCGAAAGTAGTCATGCAGGTTTGCTAGACCCAGCGAAATAAAACGTTTCTCTTCCCAAAACATTATGTGTTCAAAAGAGTGATATTTTTGCATCCCAAAAACATTGTAGTGGAAAAAGTCCCACGTCGTTATCACTTGGTCCTATTTTCTCTCTGTTCGTATCAGTGCGCGCCGTCATTCTGACAACGAGCTCAACAACAGCCAGATGCATGTCTCGCTCCGCCTAGCTCCTAGCTAGGCGGAGCAAGACATGCATCTGGCTCTACTACTACTTAAAATAAGAAAAAAAACAATTGCATTGTCTTATTTCAAGTGCATTTTATCTAGATACCTTATTTTAAGAATAAAAATGCTCATTCCATTGGCAAATCATCTTATTTACCTGCTCAAATTAAGGGTAAATACCCTTAATTTAAGACATTTTTACTTATTTTGAGATCATTTTTGCAGTGTACTGACTACAGCATAACTTGATCAATCCTTGAGAAAAATTATTACATTGAAAAAGTCCAGTCAATAAGAACCTTTAAATCAAAATGCTGGTGAAGATTCTCACTCAACCAGGTCATAGTCATTCAAAAAAGTAAATAGCCAATCCACCAGACTTTGTTTCAAAGTTTGAAGATGTTTTGCTTCCCATCCAGGAAGCTTTTTTGATCAAAGATGTCAGAAATATACAGTAGCCTTTGTTGGTCCACTCTAAAAATCCTCAAACACTATTTCTGATATTTGGAATTGAAAAAGCGTCCTGGATGTGGAGCGAAATGTCTTTGAACTTGGATTGTTTTTTTTTACTTTGTTTGGAATCTATGAAGAGGTTTGGCATTTAAAATCACCTGCAGGACATGCTCCTCATTGCCTTGAAAAACATTTAACTTTTTTTTTTAAATCAATATAAAAATAACAGTCATAGCAGTTTATTTGACTTTGCTGTTGATTTGGTCTGAAATTCAAAGCAGATTTCTCTCTCGCCTCCTGACAGAGCTCCAATCCTCCCCAGTTATCTCTCAATCTGAAATTGATGCAAACAAAGCCTCGCAATCAATAGAATTTCAGAGCAATATTAGTTCAACAACCCTTTATTTTTACTCAGTGAACACGTTTCAGTCTCTGCCACCAAAGAAGAGAGCACACTTTAAAAAACAACAGTCCCATTTCAGATTCAAATGCACATGTCGACCTCAGTGGCATTTACTTTGAAGCGGATCCTTGCAGCAGACTCTGAGGGCCTGTTTGATAGACAGTGATCCTACAACATCTACCACTCTGGTAGAGATGAGTGACTCAGGTGCTTGTGAGGCCGTATCACTGCCTGTCAGTGCAAATGAGAAAACAGCATTCATTCATAAAAGCTGAGCTCGTAGTGCTGCTCTCATGTTGTTGCAAATCCAGGGTTTGATGCTAATTTCTGTATCTTATGAGGGATTATGCGGTAGCTCCCCAAAAAAAATCAGCTACTTTAAATGACTATTGTCCGTAACTTAACAGTGTCACCAGAGATACTGATCTTATTTTAGAGAGTTCAGTAGAGCTCTACTAAGGTGCAGGGGCGGAGCTAGATGGGGGGCCAGGGGTGGCCATGGCCAGTGTTGTGCCTGAACGCGTTCATTGAACGAAATTTCATGAACTCGTTCATATTTTGGGCGAACGTGAACTGAACGTACTGTATTACTGCCTGATGAACGTTATTGTGAACTCGTTCATTCTGGTGTCTGTGAACGGCACGCTCTAGGTTGCCAGATTTCTATAGAGCCCTCCAGGCGAAACCCCGGCTAAATCACACCGTAAACAGGCCTTAATATGTAGCGGGAAAAACACCCAATCTGGCAACACCAGCTACCAGTGTTGTAGCCTACAGCCGCGTGCGTCATGGAGGCGACGTGGAGGCGACAAAGCAGCAGTATGATCACTTAAAACAGTTTTATGACCAGGTGGTCGGTGAGGATGATGGCAACAATCTTACATTTCTCTGCAAACTTTGCCCGCCGGCTTTCAGTAAAACAATCCGCACTTAAACCTGCCTGGTATAATTTTCCAGGATTCCTTTTTATTATGTACTTAATTTCAAATGGAAAAAAAAATATTAAAATAAAAAAAAACATTTGCACCTTAAAGACTACTTTCCTGTTTTTCTTTTAATAATTCCTCATAAAAAAGACCATTCAAGCAGCACATTTTTCCTGATGTTTTTGAGAATATACTGTAGGGGTGAAAGCTGCAGCTGCTATGTGAAGTGAATGGACAGCAACAAAGCATTAAAGCAACAATGGGGAAATGCTGTCCCCTCAATGCTAATGTAAACCCTGGTTGGATAAGGATTCAAAACTGGATATGAAGATGAAATCTGACGCACAGTTTCAGAGTTACAACTGATAAAATAATTGCTGTCTGTGGTTCTACAGTAGGCTATGGTGTAATTGAGCAATATATGAAAAAAAAAGAACTATGAACTAGTTCATTTTTTGGAACTGTGAACTTAGTACAAAATTTTGAATTATGAACTATGAACTGAACTAGTTCATTTTAAAATGTGTGAACTGAACTTTGAACTAGTTCACGTAGAAAGAGAACTTTCCCAACACTGGCCATGGCCACCCTTAGCCAATCATTGGCCACCCCTGTGGCCACCCCTACCATTTTGTTTCTCTCTAATACAGATGGTGACAGCAGTAATACTTTTAAGTGGAATATTAAAAACATTTCAATTTTTCATATATTACTTACTATTTTTTCATATATTCATAATTGTTTGACAACAAAAACACTGTGTTTAATTATACACATCATTATACTAACATTAAAGATGATAAGTAAAGAATTCATGCTCTTTTCAGAACTAGATTTGGTCTTATATGGGGTAAAGAGAGAATGATCTGTCTCTGCTATTCATCTAGCAGTCTTCAGTGAAATCATAGATAAATAACTATTTTAATAAAAACGTATTAAATAATCAATTTATGTAGATATTAGTACTTGTAAATACTATTGATACAAGTAGGTAAGTAATGACAATTGAAAAGATGTTTGCCCCAGAACTCAAATCTGAAAGAATATTACCTATTACAGTATACCTTTTATTTAGAAAGCACGGATGTTTCGGCCACCTCTCAGTGTACATTGGTCATTGCCTGGCCACCCTTAAAAAAATTCTCTGCTAAGGTGAGGAAGGAGATCCCTTCTACTTTTGTGGCTAATATTTACTGAAAAAAGTCTAACAGTTAACAGGAGATTATTCTAAAGAGATGAAGTTGAATTTGAATGCTTAATGTTTATGCATTTAGTATAATGAACTAACCAATGAAAGAAAAAAGCCATGATACCTAATGACAAATAAAAATAAGTATAAGTAATTGTGAAGCCGAGAATACACTGTGCGATATTTTCAATCGTTGCACGCAGCTACAGCTCACACTGTATGATGAAATCACAAGGTTTAAAAGTTCACAGCTCACGATGTTTGTTCTCACACTGTGCAGCACGACGCTCTGATGCGAGCTACCTGCTCACGCTGTACGTCTATAAACCAGGTGGGACTCAGCTCCGCAATGAGATGGCGCTACTCGGACTCGTCTATCCGGAATCAAATGAGTTGAAGAGGAACATGAAGCTCACCTAGAGTAAAAAGCCCTGCCTTGGCAATTTGTGCAATTTTTTGCTAAAACCTTAAAAAGAAAAGGCAACAACGTATTTGGACAAAGACATGGCTGAGCAAACGTGGTGTTAAAATGAGGAAGTTATTTCCCCTAAAAAAGCCGTTGCGCCTCGGGGCTTCCTCACGGTTCTTTTCCTGGGAGCAAGTTATTTACTACTCTTAACTCAAACTGGGTAAAACCATATAAAAAGGACTATAAAATAGTAGTAAAAAATAACTGAGTTTATTCCAGATCAGGTCGTTACAGGACAGAGAAAATGCTTGGAGCTTGCACAGCTGTGGGCTCAAACATCACGTCCGCGAGCGTCTGGCAAAGATTGAGCCCCGAAGAAGGTCATCACCTGCTTCTTATAGCTCATGAGTCTATGTGTTGCATCATGTTGATGTTTAGCTGTCCGTATCAGAAACTGACATGCCATCCATGTCTTGAACTTCATGCAGCTTGCTTCTATGCTTCAGGGTTACAGATAGCTCTCCTCTATCAGACTGGCTCCAAGATGTGCCCATATCCTGTTTATTTTTAAAGACACAAGGGCTGTCCTGATTAGATGACCTCCGTACACACCGTGACATCAACAATGTGAAGGAAGGCCTTCTACTCTGTCTAATGTGGCTAACAGCATAACAATGCACATGATGTATAAATAATAAACCTAACAGTGGCTACTACGGTCTGTCAATTTTTTTTAAGGAACTCCATTTCACTCGCACACCAGCGCTTCTGTGGTTTCCCTGAGAGAAAGAAGAAGAAGAAGAACCCTTGTTTGCGCACTGCGCGATTTGCCCACAACAGGCGACTGAGTTTCAATCATGTTTCATTTTGTCACAACCTTATGATTCCTGATTGGGAGGTGGTCGCGTTACCCCGGGTGCACTACACGATGCACGATCAGGCTACATTGAAAGTCGGCGTGAACGAAAAATTCTTGCACGACTTTAGAATTGTCCCATCCATCCATCCATCCATCTTCCTCCGCTTATCTGGGGTTGGGTCGCGGGGTCAGCAGCTTAAAAAGGGAGGCCCAGACTTCCCTCTCCCCAGCCACTTCTTCCAGCTCTTCAGGAGGAACCCCAAGGCGTTCCCAGGCCAGCCGAGAAACATAGTCTCTCCAGCGTGTCCTGGGTCTCCCCCCGGTGGGACGTGCCCGGAACACCTCACCAGGGAGGCGTCCAGGAGGCATCCTAAACAGATGCCCAAGCCACCTCAACTGGCTCCTCTCGACGTGGAGGAGCAGCGGCTCTACTCCGAGTCCCTCCCGGATGACCGAGCTTCTCACCCGATCTCTAAGGGAGAGCCCAGCCACCCTACGGAGGAAACCCATTTCGGCCGCTTGTATCCGCGATCTCGTTCTTTCGGTCATGACCCAGAGTTCATGACCATAGATGAGGGTAGGAACGTAGATCGACCGGTAAATCGAGAGCTTCGCTTTTTGACTCAGCTCTCTCTTCACCACGACGGACCTGTACAGCGCCCGCTTCACGGCAGACGCTGCACCAATCCGCCTGTCGATCTCCCGCTCCCTTCTTCCCTCATTCGTGAACAAGATCCCAAGATACTTAAACTCCTCCACTTGGGGCAGGACACCCCCCCTGACCCGGAGAAGGCACTCTACCCTTTTCCGGCTCAAGACCATGGCCTCGGATTTGGAGGCACTGATCCCCATCCCGGCCGCTTCACACTCGGCTGCGAACCGATCCAGCGAGAGCTGCAGATCACGACCTGATGAAGCCAATAGGACCACATCATCTGCAAAAAGCAGAGACGCAATCCTAAGGCCACCAAAACGGATCCCCTCAACACCTTGGCTGCGCCTAGAAATTCTGTCCATGAAGGTAATGAACAGAATCGGTGACAAAGGGCAGCCCTGGCGGAGTCCAACTCTCACTGGAAACGAGCCCGACTTACTGCCGGCAATGCGGACCAGACTCTGACACCGGTCATACAGGGACCTGACAGCCCGTATCAAAGGGCCCGGCACCTCGTACTCCCGGAGAACCCCCCACAGGGCCCCCCGAGGGACACGGTCGAACGCCTTCTCCAAGTCCACAAAGAATTGTCCCGAAAATGGCAAAAAAAATCGTACAGTGTATGCCCGGGTTTAAATCACGCAGTGCTCAACTTTTTCAGAAATTTTTTTTTTCTTAACAGCATAAGATCTTTTATCTAAAGATAAGATATTAAAATAAAACAAATCTCAAACGCAACCAGAATTACAATTGTTCCTCCATCCTGGTCCTAAGGATCCTCTTTTCCTACATGCTTTAGATGCTTTTCTGTTCCAGGACGCCGGATTCATGCCATCAAGAATTGCAGGAACCTGTTAATCACCTTATCAGTTGTCAGGTGTTGCCGAATGGACCCTCAAACCACTATCAGTGGCATGAATGGTGCTCCATCCCTCCACCCTTACAACAAAAAATCAAATTATTTTCTCTGGGCAGTCAAGTTAAGCACTCTGACCATTCAAAAACTTCAAATATTATAAACAACATAATTTGCAGTCTTTTCTGTTCAACAACAGCAGCAAGAAAGAAGATGTGGGGTATCAACTCCCTATTGCCTCTACATGCAAAACAAGCAATTATAATCTGTGCTAATCATTCATTTTCAGCTGCTCCATTTTTATGCCTCCTTAGAAAATGCCTCATAGCACTGATACCAAAAGCTGCAACTGCAGACTACGGCTGCACAGAAATGCAACCCCCTTATGGAGAGCCCTCTGGATGACGTTGATCACAGAACAGGAGCAGTGTTAGATTTTCCTCTCAGCTCTTGGTTCTGAAGTTTATTTCACTATTGATCAAAAACAACGTTGTCAATGCAAAAACCCGTCAATGAGAAAGACCGTGTGAAACACAAAACATATAATCTGAAGTAAAGACGAGGCTCAGAAATGTCAGCACTTCTCACTTTCTCACAGATACATCCCTTAATAATTGATGTACCTTGGGAGGATTAGGGCTGCGGTATAACAAACTGCAGCTTCCCAGTGCTGTGAGAAATTTGTAAGGAAATAAAAAAATATATATATGATGCTCTTAGATTTGTCATACTTTCCGTGGGAATGTAAATATAACTATATAGCTCTATATTCTGCTTATATTTATATCTAATTTGTCTGCACCATCAACACCAAGTCAAATTCCTTGTAAGTGCAAACCTACTTGGCAATAAACCGGATTCTGATTCTGATAACAGACTAAAAGATTAATTAATCTAATTCCCCAAACTCAAAAAAAACATTCATTAAGGACTGCTAATATTTAACTGATTTGAGAGGTTGAAAAAAATAGCAGATTATATTATTCAGTTAGAATGCATTCAGGATAAATGTAAACTCGGCTTTGTTGGAGTTATTATGATTTCTGTTGTTTTTATCATTTTATTAATTTATATCTTTATATTGCTTTTAATCATTTGTTTTTTCTATGATACTGTCATCAGTGGAAACAGCGTATGCAGGTCATAAGACGGTCAAATATTTTGCGAGAATGCTTTCCTGTTTTTCATTTGAGAAACACAGAAGTTAAAGTTTATGACCCCCCCACACCTTTTTTAAAAGCGTATACTGAAACCAGACATGTTCCCTATCTTAAAAGTTCATGCAATGTCTAAGAGATTGCATAAACGAAACTAACACCTGCTGTTGTAATGTGTTGACTGCTCAATAAAAAGGCCTGCAAGCCTGGAGCAAGACGAAGATGCACAGAGAGATCCCAAAGCTCTGTGTATTTTCTCTTTGCAAAACACTGTCAGGAAAAATCTTACACTGTCTTTGTTTCATTCTTTATAGGCAGAGATGGGAAGTTATGAAGTACAAATACTTCGTTACTGTACTCAAGTAGATTTTTCTGATATTTTTACTTTATTACTTATTTTTATGGCGACTTTTTACTTCTACTCCTTACATTTTGACACAAATATCTGTACTTTCTGCTCCTCACATTTTAAAAAATTGTCTTGTTACTTTAGTTTTGAATCATTTCAATGGAGTTACCGTTATTATTTTTCACGTCATCAATACCAAATTCAATCTAATTGGATGGGAATCTACGTTGCATTTGACGCACCACTACAAGATGAATCGACAGATTCGGCGGTATTCATTCGCGGCAAATTATTGCAGCTTGGTGGCGGCGGCGTTAGCATAGTAGCATGGACGACGAGATGATTGAAAATGAACACAACGGAGATCTAGTCCTATTGGCAGACATCCATTTAAAATGTAGGCAACGGCATGAAAAAAGTGATTTCTACTTTTACTTTAATACTTTAAGTAAATTTACAAGCCTGTACTTTGTTACTTTTACTTGAGAAAAGAAGTTTAATCAGTACTTCCACTTTTACCAGAGTATTTTTTAACACAAGTATCTGTACTTTTACTCTAGTACGGAAAGTGAGTACTTTTGCCATCTCTGTTTATTGGTTAAAGTTGAGGAAACTTAACAACCCTAACAAGCTTCTTTTTAAAAATCCTCTGCTGGTATACTGCAGCAGTAATGGTGAGGTACATTCACATTAAAAGATGAGATTAGTTTTGCCTCTTTGGCTAAAACCAAAAGAAAAATTAAGCAGTTTTTTACATTTCTTGTTCTGCCACTTAAACAAGGGAAGGAAATGCTGTAGAAAATATAATCCACTATCAAATTTCAAGAGGAATGATTCAGGTCTTTAGCCATAAATTTGTATTTTTGTGTAAGTGCTGTTGTTGACTGCCTCTCCTGTTTTTCCACCCACTGCAAAAGGGTGGGAAGGAAAATCAGCGTGATAAATGCAGCACCACACAAGCAGAGGAGCAGCTCCAGGGAGCAGATTACTGCAGAAGACATTTTCAAAACACTCGAGATAATCCTCCTTCTCTGCCACTCGCTCTTTCAACCCAAATAAAAACCTTAAAATCTATTAGAACAACATATTCATGCAATTTACTACTGTGCAACTTATCTTTGTTTTTTCTTTTACTCCTCCTTATCCTGTTTACCTACTTATGATGTGTCTTCTCTCTGTCTCCCACTGTTAGGTGTCTGTCTTGTGCTGGGGTGTATGATCTATCCTGATGGCTGGGACAGCGATGAAGTCAGGAGGATGTGTGGGGAGCAGACAGACAAGTACAGCCTGGGAGCTTGTTCAGTGCGCTGGGCTTACATCTTGGCAATCATGGGCATCCTGGATGCCCTCATACTCTCCTTCCTGGCCTTTGTCCTGGGGAACCGACAGGATGGACTAATGACGGAGGAGCTGCTGGCTGAAAGCAAGGGTGAGGACGTGTATGACTGATCGCACAAAATAGAGCAGAGGGAAAAGTTTGGCCTCTTTGGAGGAGACAAAAAAATCACAGATGGGGAACTAATTTTCAACTGCCGTAAAGATTAAATGCCTTGAGCAATATTATGGCTACGCTTTTAGCCTTCATTTAAAGCACATCACAGCAATGAACTGAAGCAATCGCAGTAACAAATGTCCCAATTGGTACAGCAGTAAATTAGGCTTTTTTTTTCTTAGTGGTGCATTTAAAACTAACAACCACAGCACTTTATCAGACTGACTGAATTAAAAAAAAAATTGCGGTCAGAGTCGGTTTATCTGTAGTTCAGATTTAACAGTTTCACATGATGTGCCACAAGGCTCCAGTCAAGGTCAAGTTTTAATCTCCCTTCACACACTCCCATTGGTTAATACTACCAGGAAACATCAGAATAAAAATAAAAGTTTATCGATACCCTCAGCCAAAATCCTTAAACCATTTGATTGACTTACAGCCTTCTTTTCTTTTACTTTAAATTGTGGATGTTTAAAGTAAAAGTCCGATTAGCAAGGAATGATCAATGGATCATTATTTATACCTAAAACTAATAAGTTTGCGGCGATTTAATGGATTTAGCGTTTATCAGTAAAAAAATAAAAACAATAATTTTCATTACGATCTGGGAGCGGCCATTTTTGACCAAATATAGTAACCCCTCCCTCCTGCCATCTTCCAGCAGTGACGTCACGGTGCGGTAAGCCTAGCGCCATTCTCCCCGCTTTACAAGCTAAATCAATGGGAACTACTAGACACATCTGCAATCAACAACAATTATTGAAGATTTCCAGAGGACTTCAACATTGAAATTCACCAGAGCTATAGTGAAACTGACAATGCCCACGTGCGTGGCAGTTGAGTTATTTCGCCTTTCCAATTCCTGATCCTCCATGGACGGGTTGGTCGTTGGATCGCCAACTTGAAGAGGGAGGATTTGCCATCGAACTTCTGGCCAGAGAAAAAACCCGTAATATGTAGCCAACATTTGGAAGAAAAATGTTTTCAAGATGACTTGGATAATAGCGCGTTGTGACAAACACCAGATACAGCACTGGGACTTGATCAACAGCCGATACCGCACCGTGACGTCACAAACCAGTAGGTGGCAGTAGTGTTCTTTGACAAACATGGATGCCTCCAGTAAAGCACATCAAAGGAATATTACTCTTCATTAAAAAATGTATCATTTATTGAACAGTATGTAATAATTTCACATTTAAAGTACTTTCAGTAGTTTGAATTCTGAATATGAGCGGACTTTTCCTTTTATAACTGCAAAACAATCTTGTTCTATGTCCCAAAAAGCCGTACCTAACCACGTTCTGACATTTGACAGCGTCTCCAAAGTCTTCAGAATCACTTCTGGGACCATAGGTATTGATTAACAATTATTTCATATAATCTCCAAAATTGGTAAATTGAGGAAGAGATGCAAAGCTGGTGCATGCATTTATGAACTGTAGACTTCAGTTTTTAAAACGAGTTATAACAAGTTATCCATACCGCTCAACGAAAGTTGTTCAGTTGAGAGAGAATTTTGAAATTAAAATATAAAAATATCATATTTTTTACTATCTATTACTATAATCACTCTTGCTTTCAGGGAAAGAAGTCCATACACTCAACACTAAAGAATGCATAAAAGCCCTATATCGCAGCAACATAAGACTTTCTTAGTGCTTGCTACCCCACAGGAGTGTTCAACTCTTATTATACAGGTTTACTTTTAAAACCCTAAATATCCTAAGCAAAAAAAGGAAACAGATCTTTTTTTTCTTTGTCATGGCCCATTTCCTCTGAATCAGCTTTGTCCTTCAAGAACATTGAAAAGTTACAAACTATACGGCTGAAAAATTATTTGTTTTATTTCTTAAGTGCTTTTATCAATATTTTCAATAATATTCACCATTTAGATTTTCCTTTTATGTCAAAACATTAAACTAAACTCAAAGCAATATCCCGCTTTATTAGATAACATCTAAAGTATCTTTCAAAGGTAACAGTAGGCATGATTTTTTTGACCTAATAAAAAAAAAAGTCCTAATCATAAAGAGGGAACAGATATTACAATATTCGACAATTTTAGACAAAAAAGAATATCTAAAAGAACAATTTGTCATGTGAAATTAATGATGTCACAACTTTAAAGACAAAAGCAGAGCCTTGTTTTAAATGCTGCTGCAAATCCTGAATATAAACATGCAGGTTTATATAATACAACTTGTTCAAAAGGGGACATATAGATGGAAAACAAAGAATATAGTTCCTATCATACAGATTGATAGGTACTATATGATTAATCATCCATTAGATCCAGAGCCTTGCAAGCAACTCTGATGGTCCTTCTTTGCTTTTGTATGCTTTATAAAAACCTGACATTGTGCTTTAAGCTTATAATTACTTATACAACTTAAACATGTTGTGTGCGATATAGGGCTACAACAACGAATCGATAAAATCGATAAAAATCGACTTTTAAAAGCGTTGACAACGAATTTCATCATCGATTAGTTGTGTCGCGCGATTAATGCGTCATCCGCCGCCGCCGTCATCACATCCACTTGACTGAAACGGGGGAAGAAAAAAAATACGGCAGAGCGAGCCAGCGCTGCAGGTGCAGTGTTGCCAACTCAGTGACTTTTCAGACCCCTCCAGCAACTATTTTTCAAAAAAGCAACTAGCGACAAATCTGGTGACTTTTTACGGTGTCACTGGCGGCTTTTGGAGACTCTTACGTGAAAGCATGTATCATTCCTACTCTGCCGTGGGGCGCCTCACAGGGCTATTTTTATCTCTATGGTTCAGTATTTTCTCAAGTAGCAACTTTAACTGCTATACTTTCCTGTCTTAAAAGGCAGAATTCTTCTAGTCTAAAAAAAACTCATTTGTTGAAATGGGGGGGTCTATTGTTTGAGCCCCTTAGGGGCTTTTGAAAACAAAAATGCCTGTCTTTTTTTGCGCTTTATGAAACAAAGTACCCTATATTTTTGTGGATGTAAGTTTTTTAACACAAACATTTATTTTTCATATTGCACCAGTACAGTTAATGAGCAACCTGTACTTGTGTGCTTGTTTGTTCTGTCTAAAATGTTTATTTTGGAATAAAGTGGTTAATATAAAAAATATTTTTTGCCCGATTCATCGATTAATCGGAAAAAAAAATCGTCCGATTCATAGATTTTTAAAATAATCGTTAGTTGCAGCCCTAGTGCGATACATGTGCACTTGCACCTTAATCCTAGTTATCTTGATATACTGTATATACCTGGATATACTGTATATATATTGCTTTTTCTTAATGCACCTTTTTCCTCACTGTTTGCACCTTCTGTAACTTCTATGCCAATATGTGACGAGTGAATTTCTCCGCTGTGAGATCAATAAAGCTCATCTAATCTAATCTAATCTAATCTAATCTATAACAAATAAAAGAAACTATATACAGCCTGTATCACTATTCTAAAATATGTTCTTATTTCACTTGCAATCAAACACTAAAACTAAAAATATAAGCACTGCTATGGTATTCCTTACAAGTTAAATGCATTAAACTGAATAAGTGGTCAAAACTGGTTCTTGAATTACAAAAAATAACAGTGGTAGAAGTTATAAGGAGTTGTAACTTTAAACCATTAATGTTAAATCAATGCATTTTTCATCATCTGTGTGGATAACATTAACCCCTGTGAAGTCCACTCTTAATCCAATTAGGTGCATAAAGACTGAAAACCACATTTAGTTATAGGAGTTGACAACATTTCAGATGCTTTCTAGAGTAGTCTTTTAAATTTATTAGAAGTCATGTGGCTTTCACCAGACTGAGGTTAGAAAGCGTACAGTAATTAAGTAAGTAATAAAACATGAAGCGGTCTAGAGCATAGTTTAACTATAAAACATATAGTGCTCTCGTTTTTAAGGACTGTGTAACGAGCCATCCAGTTTCTAAAATGGTTTAGGTTAATGATAGAGGCCCAAAAACATCATTCAAATGTTATTAAGGGATACACACACAAGTAAACAGTCAAAGAGTAAAATAAATTTATACACATAAACATCTTAAATTTGATCCATTAGACCAAGCACTCTTGGAACAAACTCCCTCCTGCACTTACAAGAATAAAAGGCTGTATGTGCTCTACTGAACCTAAAGAGCATTTTGAGAATCTACGTCTTTAACCAGTGGCGGCCGGCCCATAGGGGGCGCTGGGGCACCGCCCTCCCTGATAAGAAGAGAGAAACGTAAAATATATTTTTACAAATTAACTCATAAATGTCAGTTTTACTCTCTAGAGTGTGTACCTATAAGCAAAACAAATTATATAAACTACATTTTCCAACCTACTGTCATTCATTTGTAGATTTCCACAGACAGACTCCTAGCATCTCTGTCTTGGGGCGCTGATCAGACTGCCCCAATAAAGGACTTGCTATCTTATTACCATGTTATTACATGGTTGTTGATGTATTGTAAAATAAAGGGTAACCTAAAATTTTTGCTCTTGAATGAACTATTGATAGAAATTTCCCTTTATAGTGTTTATTTAATTTCTACTCTTAGACTGTCTGATGGATTTTTCTAAATACATTTCAGGATATATTATAATCTATGTTCTAGGTGGGGTTTTTTTATAAATATGTGCAAATCCACTCTAAGAATTTAATTATTAAGTAAGAGACTGCACCTCTATTCGAACACCTCCTTAGTAGTTCCTTAATGAGCTGTTAATTAAAAAAAACGTCTAATCCTCGGTGATACCTTTGTTGAACTACTAGTGAACACTTCATTTTAATTGGGGGACAATATATAATTAGGGGCAATAATCTGTTATAATATTTTTTTTCTGTATTTTTCTTAATTTTTTTTTTCTTTTACAGAAGGAGGGAACGCTTAACTGATGTTTAGGTAAGTTTATGGTTAACGAGGGTTATTTAAATCCATGTATTTTCTCACCATATGCTCTGAATCTACAAGATTATTTATTTAGGGATTGCACATTAATTGGCAGGTTTAGGCATATAAAGAACTTGGTATGGAGAAGAGATTTTTCAATTTAATGAAACTATGAATAACAGTTTCTTGATTGGGTCTCATATGCAACTGCTACTGTTTCATGATGCTAAGGTTTTTTTTTTCCTCTTTCCTCCATATAGCATTATTGCAGGACCCATCTTGGTACAGAGCATCTTCATCCATGTTTGCTTTGTCACTTTATAGGGTCTATATCATGCAAAAATCAACTTTTTTCATGTTATAATGCTATTCCTTAATCAAACTCATGGCCAAAGTGTTATTGCGCTTGATTCATGTAGTACAGAGTAATCATTAATTCTCTGTCCTGGAAAACGAGTGGCCATTTTATGTAGGACAGTGATTACCCGTCCGATAAGCAATGTATGTAACGACCGCAGAAGCTTGGACCCAACATTCAGCAGACAAAACAGAACGGTTTGAATCAAGTTTTTTATTTAATAAAACAGACATAGAGCAAGAGAACGTCTTCAGTGCGGGCTATCGGATTCTCTGCAGAGACAGTAAACTCAGGTCAGTGACAAGAATGTCGAGCTGATAACGACTAGGAGAAAAAGTCACTGACCTGGTTGAGAGTTCAGTCTGATTCAGAGAGAGAGGAACGCGGGGGGAGATTGTCCGCCGCTTGCGGTCATTACTGCTTAAGAGCACAGGGCGCATGGGAGCTGGAGCCAGCCGATGCCGAGCAAGCAACAGTTTCCGTCAGGGATAAACCAAAGCCTAAGAACATTCCAAACATTTTCACAGACCAGAAGATCAGAGGTATCCAAGGAGAATCCAAGCGGAGGCCAGTAACACAGTCCATGTCCGGTAACCCAGCAGAATCCAGGAAGTCAGACCTGAACAGAGCAGATAGCGAAAAGGCAAACCCGAAAATCCAGAAACTTACTTGATGGCTGAAATGAATCTCACCGAAACAGCTAGAATAGTCTGGCGCTGATGGCAGGCAAGCAAAGAGCAAAAATAGCCAATTAGACAGGTGAGCAGGGGCAGGTGAAAAAAGCCAAACATCAGCGCCAGGACTATGACAACGTACCCACCGAAGGATGTTGTGAGGCACAGCGTGATCACTTCAGCCTAAAGTTGAGATTAAGTTTCTCTTTTAGCAGTTAATCTGCAAAGTGACAGCAGCCGTCCTTTCAGCTGACGTTTAAGCTGTAAATCTGTGGTTTTTGGTTGTGAAAGGTCTTGCGAGAGAGCCAGGAGTGCCATAATAGCATGCTACAGCAACTTTAGAGCTACAAAATAAAACAGGGAGAAGTGGCGTTGCAGTTAAGCAATTAACTTTGGGAAAACTGCACCAGAAAGTAACTAACATTTATGATGAATTAAAAGCCTACTCCTTATTGCCATAGGCAGTATTTGATCTATGTATTTTATATATATCTATAGTTGACTATGCCTATAGTTATAGCGTGATATAGAACCTTTAAATGAAACTTGTGGCTTTTCATTGAACAATAGATTAATTCTTGACCTTTTCTAAAAAAGGCCAGATTGGTTAATGGCACCTTAAATGAAATAGTAGTCCTTACCACAACCATGTTCAGTGAGTTAGAGTTTTTTTTTCTTTTTCTAAACTATTCTTGCTTTAAAATTCGCCAAAGCTTTATCTGAGACCTGTCTGTCACTTTGTCTTCATGCCAATTTTATTAATGTCTTTTAACTAACCTCTGATGCTTTGAGAGAGTACCTGTATTTATGCTCAGATTACCCAACAAAAAGTAATGCTGTATTTCCCAATTTCCATTTATTATTTCAGATCTTTAGTACACAGGTTGCAAAATCAGTCAAACACTTCCTGCTCCCTCTCATGTCCTGCAGGTTCCCTGTTCCGAGTGTCATTTCCTATGAAGCACCAGTCATTCGGTAATGTATTCAAAGAGAGCGGACCGATTCAAGGATCAAGTGGAACTCTATGGAAGCATTCGGCCTTCCTTTTCACCAATGTAACCTACCTTTGAAGTTCATCCATTCTGTCCAAAGCCCTCAATCGTTGATTCCAGCACTTAGATGGATCCCAGGACACCGTTTCCGACTTAGATCTAAGGAGCCAACCCTTGTACAGCAATGCACAGACCATGGCGAGGGCAGTGACTGTTACTCTGGGAAGAAGACGGTATACGTACGGAGTATCTATTTATCTAACGGCCTGAGAACCATTGACATTTACACTTTCAGCGCAACCACAAATCATCCAACAACATACAGAAACCTACACAAGCAGTACATTCAGAAAAAAGACTTAAATATTATTGTGTAATTACAAGTATTAACCTATGTTAACACCAAAATGTGTGTGTCACCGTCAGAATGGGTATCATGTTTTATTTGTTAAAAGTAGAAAAAAGAAATATATCAGCTTAATCTGTAGTGTTAAGATTAAACAATGTTAAGGTTTATTTTTCATCTCTGGCTCATAGGATACTTTCTTTCCCTGAAAATAATATTTAAAACCATTTTCCATTAATATTATACTACAGAGACAACTAGAATAACAAAGTGTGTATAGAGAATATTTCAAAGTGATCTATGAGGATTTTAACGAAACCCATTCAACATCCTATTTACTACCCAACTTTGCACAGTGCTCAAGTTTTAAAAAAAGAATTCATATTTTGTAGCTGATGTATCTACACTGTGATGGTGGCTATCAGAACTGCCAGCTGCAAGACTCTTAGCCGCTACACGAGTCTGACTCTGTATGTTAGTGTGTTTTGGTATTAGCATGCACACACACATCATTGCTGTAATGCTACGTTCAGACCGCAGGCAGCAGGAGCAGCAAAAAGGCGCGTGCTGCTTCATTTTTGATGCTTGTACAAGTTTAGTTCTGACGCGCTTCTGAAGCATCTTTGCTGCTTTAGCTGCACGGTTGAAAAGTGGATCTGATTTGCGTTTGGCAGAGCTACCCTATCCTCTCTTTGCCTGTAACAATGGCAGCTATATATGCTGTGATCAGTAGGTAAAAAGTAGTTTTAATGTTTTTAAGTGAGAAAGTCCACATGAAAACTTCATCCGTGCAGTCAGTTCATCCAGATTACCATCCTGCCTTCAAATATTATTTCTCTGTTGGAGCCGCTCAGACCCCCTTACAATGGCAGTGCGCTGTCACTGGGAATCCCGTTCAACAGCAGCCTCTGGCCCTGTTGCCCCTTAGCGGCTGGAAGTAGATGTTAGCATTTTTCACTTACATAATCCAAAGTGCAGGCACCAGTATAATAAAAGTGAACATATTTTGCAGTTTTGACATTTTAAGTTAATTTAGATGTAGATAAACTGTTTCAGAGGAGTGATCATAGCGCTCTGCATCAGCAGTGCTGTGTCTGACTCCCTGCCAGCTCCCAGATCAGCTTCTCTGATTGGTTGATGTGGCGAGTCCAGTAGCAAAAGTTTAATTTTTAGAACTCCAGCAGCTGCTGCTTCTAAAGCGCGTCGAGCGCATCAGAAGCTCATGAGGCCAATTTATGCTTTTGACGCATAGCCTCTGCAACCGTCAAATCTGTCTTTGTGTGCGACCATGACCCCATGCAGAGGTTCTGCAACCGTCCTCACGCACCTCAAAAAAAATCCTGATTATGCGTTGGACGGTCACAAACCTACACAGACCTCAAGCGGAAGTGCGCAGACAAAAAGCAGCTGTGATTGGTCCTTGGTACGCCTTTCCGGCTGTCGGTGTGGTCGTCCTTCTCAATTCGGTGCCGGGGCGCTCCATTTTTAAAAACCGAGGAACAACTACAATGGACAACCTATGAGTCCTTCTTTGTCTTTTTGCCAACTCAATTAACAGAACCTGTTCCTCTTCGATGTCTAGCAACTTTAGTTCCATCTCCGTGACCGTGATATCTTGCATATGTGCCATTGTTGTTTTGGAAGATAAACAATCCCCCAGGCGCCGCCGAAGTCCTCATGACCATCCGTCAAAGTTCTCGCGAGTTCTCCAATAGGCCCCCTCTTGCACTTTGGCTGGAAACTGCTGTGCGTCCCTAGAAATTCCAGACGGACATTGCAGAAACATACCAGCAAAACTGGTTCGCGACCAGACCCAAGCGACCTTTGATGTGTGCGGTTGAAGAAGTCCAATCTGCCCTTTAGATGCGCCTTGATGCGCGTCAACCATTGACTTTGCATCTAAACTAGCTGCGTCTGCTGACTTTGCTGCTTGTGGTCTGGACGTAGCATTAGTGTTGTGAGTGTAATAGTTTACCAACTTCACACACAGCTGTCCTCTTGTGTATCTTATATCTGTCTTTGTCTTTAGGTGGGTCTTTCTTTGATGGCCTTGCTCTCTTTGTTTCTTTGGGACGTACAGGGTACCGCAATGGAGCAACAGGCGTGTCTAACATCCAATTCCAAGTTGAGATGAACATTTAAAGCCTGTCCCATTCTCAATCCTGCATATGTTACTGTGTAAATAGATATTCTGCAGATAATAAGTCACTAATTTAGAGCAACTGAAGAGATTCCTTTAAGAATATAAAAACTTAATAAAGGTTTTCACTGTAAGTGTTGTTTTTTTTATGCTTTTGTCGTCTACGAAAGAGATAATTTACTGGCTTTGGTAATTATGACATTGTAGTGTCATAAACATGTGTGGTAACCAATGCTAAAAGGTATGGGAGGAGAACTTTCTCAAATATTTCAAAAGACCCGCCCTTTCCGTTACTTACTAATATATTACTTGCAATTTTTACATGCGGTACGTTTAATACTTATGATAATGTTTATGTTATTATGTTATTGCTACAAAATGACCAAAGAACCCTTTCGTTAGGAAAATGTAAATGTCTGTAACGTACAGGAAATTGGACCCAGAAAACAACTCAGACAGGTCAGTGGAATGCAACAGATTTTATTTATGTGTGGCACAGGGAGCGCGCAGGCGGCTCTTAGTCAGGAAATCCCCTGTGGCAGAGACAACAGGTTAGTGATCAGCAATAGGAGAACTAGAGAGGGAGTGAGGCTGGATCACTAACCTGTTACTGGGTCTCAGAGTGGGCGATTGGCTCCGTGTAGGTCCGGGGCAGGAGTCCGTAAGAGGAAGGGGCTTGTGGAAGCAGTGGCCATTGAGCGGCGGATGGTTAGCTGAGGACTGAGGCCGATGAGCTCCAGAGACAGTCCGTCCAGTGATCGGGTCCAAGCAAAGGTACAGAGGGGCAATCCAGAAGAGAGGTCCAGGTCCGATCCAGGGTCCGTTAACTGGCAGGTTCAGAGAAGCAGAGGAGTTAGGCAGACTCGGTTACTCACTGACTGAGTGGGGTTCAGGCTCACAGGCAGGCAATCCAAGGCAGAACTGATGCAGGGGTCCAGAGGCAGATCTGGTTTGGATTCAGGGCAGGCAGACAGGATCAGATAAGGGATCAGGCAGGCTCGGTGAAAAAAGGCAAAAACAGGTCAGGTAACAGGTTGGCAGGCAAAATATAAAAATGCTGGATGGTACTCAATAGTTGGTTTGAGACAATCTGGCACTGGGAACTGTTGGGATCCTCAGGCTTGCCCACCAGAGGGCGCCGAGGATCCTCTTCTGCTGTCTTTGTCTTTCCCTTAGGGCTGGAGTCACTGTCGAGGTTCTGGAGATTACCCTCTGCCTCCAGCAGAGTGCGCCATGGGTCCTCCTGAGCTGAACCTCCCACACACCTGTGGCTGATCTACTAATCAGGAGGACCACAGTATATAAGCTGACTTCAGACCTTGATTCCACGCCGCAGTGTTGATCTTAGTTGGTTAGCTTCCTGAGCCTCTGTTACAGAAGATTCTTTATTATCTCTAGCGTGAGATCAGAATCTAACTCTTCCTTGTCTCTGCCTCACAGGAATCCTGTCTCTCCGAGAAGGCTCTGGACGAGCTTAACCTCCTGTCTCTTCGTGGAAGCTCTGGATGAACTTAACCTCCTGTCTCCTCGTGAAAGCTCTGGATGAGCTTAACCTCCTGTCTCTTCGTGGAAGCTCTGGATGAGCTTAACCTCCTGTCCCTTCGTGAAGCTCTGGAAGAGCTGTCTCTCTGGCAACCTGTCTCTGGTCTGCAGCTCTGGGAGAGCTGCATCTCAGGAAACCAGTCTCAAGCCTGAAGCTCTTGGAAAACCAACCTGCTAAGCTGCCCTGGTGAGCCAACCCAAAGATTCCTACGTGGTTGAAACCTGACGACCCCTATGTGGAGTTTCCCTAGAGGTTCCCATGTGGATTTCCCGTGTCTTCCCAGTAGTTCTCTGAGTTAAGCTGGAAGCTCAGATCCAAGTTAGCTTTGCTA
Organism: Cyprinodon tularosa; assembly: GCF_016077235.1. Lineage (NCBI taxonomy): Eukaryota > Metazoa > Chordata > Actinopteri > Cyprinodontiformes > Cyprinodontidae > Cyprinodon > Cyprinodon tularosa. The sequence goes on along the minus strand of NW_024039466.1, from coordinate 198,147 downwards.
AGCTTACAGCTAGAGGCTTAGCCCCTCATGAACTCTGTTAACCTTCCATCTCCCTTTCCCTGCTCAGACCCCAGTGAACCAGCCCCCCGGACTGAATCAGTTCCAGAATTCATGTGTTTGTATTCAAAATAAACTCTTTGGACTTTTACCAGTGCCTCCGTGTGTGTTCTGCATCTTGGGCTTACTCTCTGTGACACCCATCATGACAGAACACTGCGGCCAAACACAAAGCCCAGCAGATCACCTCCGTCGGTGGATTGAGGAACGGGATGCTTAGCCCCAAGGACAGACACTAACCCTCCGTGAGTTTAACTCCAGTTTTTGATTGTTTAAACTACGTTTTCTGGGTTCTACGGACTTTGAGGGAATCATAAGATGGCGCCTGCTCAATTTCCGGTTCCGGAGCCAAACCCGCCCCCTAGGTCAGAACCAGTCCCGTCATTTCCGGTTTTCCGCCCGTCACTTCCTGAAAGGTTTTCTGGTATTCCTAGTAGATTAAACGGTTTTCTTTTTCAGTGCAAAATATTTCTTAAACTCTCCTCCTCTAGTTTTTCTAATGACAGGGAAAAAATAGACTTTATTATTTCACGATTATCCGGAAAAGCCCGCAAATGGGCAAAGACCTGTTTTTCTCCTGAATCCAATATTTCTTCTACCTTTGAACGTTTTTTAAAGGAATTCTCTCTAGCCTTTTCTGATTCAACCAAATCTCAGGGTCTTGCTAACTTAAAACAGGGGGATAGAACTGTCAAAGATTTTTTAATTGATTTCCGGGTCTCTTCCGGTTGGACAAATGCCATGCTTAAAAGTATTTTCGTCAATGCCTTAAATGTTGAGATTAAGGATGAGCTGGCAAAGGTCGATGAACCTGCAACATTGGAGGAACTCTTCAGTTTAGCAAGCTATCTGGATTACAGATTTCGAGCCAGAGTCAGGTGCACATCTAGGAACCCAGTCCAGTCCAGCTTAGCTCAGTCCGGTCCTTTCCGTTCCAGTCCAGTCCAGCCCAGTTCTGTTCAGTCCAGTCCGGTCCAGTCCAGCCCCATACAGTCCTGTACAGCCCTGTTCAGCAAACTCCCGTACTGTTCTATCCAGTTCAGCCATCACCTACATGACCATCAGTTTGTGCCGTCCACTAAGAAACTCAAAATTATACCACAGCCCCATACCCGAACAGTCAGAGCACCTGAACTCCAAGAATCAGATCTCTGGAATTTTTTCTATGGGGACAGAGATGATCTCTTCCCTTTCTTGCCACCTCATTCTTCTCACAACCAACCAGCTAGTTTAGTGTCTGAATCCACTAGCACACCTGCTTACCTTTTGTCTCAGTCAGTCTCCGAATCTAATGGTCCTGTTTCCATTACTTCTCGACGTAAGAAACGGCGTCGCTTTAAGCCAGCTCCGAGCCATCTAGAAACCCCCGAGTCAGTTCTTAGCCGTCCAGAGACCCCTGAGCTAGCTTTGTGTCGTCCAGAGACCCCAGAGTTAGCCCCGTGCCGTCCAGAGACCCCAGAGTTAGCCCTGTGCCGTCTTGAGACCCCTGAGCTAAAAGTTAGAAGAGTTTCAGAATCTAGTGTTGGTGAAAATGTGCCTCTAAGAGTTCCTCAGCTGAGGCCACTAATCACCAAGAACCCTCCACCGACGCCTCAAACCACCGCTGATACTGAACTTGAGCCTCCATGGGTGGTCCCTCCGTTTCCAGAGGTGGAACCACAGTCGGTGGTCCCACCTGCTCCTGAGGCTGAACCACAGTCAGTGGTGTCGCCTGCTCCTGAAACGGGACCACAGTCGGTGGTCCCGCATGTTCCTGTGGTGGAGCCACTGTTGGTGGTCTCGCCTGTTCCAGACCCAGAGCCGCAATCGGCGGGCTCCCCTGCTCCAGAGCCGCAATCGGCGGGCTCCCCTGCTCCAGAGCCGCAATCGGCGGGCTCTCCTGCTCCTGACCCGGAGCCGCAATTGGCGGGCTCCTCGGTTCCAGACCCTGCTCCAGAACCGCAGTCGGCGGTTTCTTCAGAGCCTCCTCCAGAACCGCAGTCAGCGGCCTCTTCCGAACCGCAGTCGGCGGCCTCTTCAGAGCTTCCTCCAGAGCCGCAGTCGGCGGCCTCTTCAGAGCCTCCTCCAGAGCCGCACTCGATGGTTTCCCCAGAGCCTCCACCAGAGCCGCACTCGATGGTCTCCCCAGAGCCTCCACCAGAGCCGCACTCGGCGGTCTCCTCAGAGACTCCTCCTGAGCCGCAGTCGGTGGCTGTTTCTGAGACTGTTCCTGAGCTGCCGAGGAGGGGACGGGGTACCCCGTGGGGGTACCTGCTGAAGCTTGGGCGTCATCCTCCTGATAAGCTGCTTCGCCTCCGGCCCCGCGGCAGACCTCCAGAGCGTCGGCTTCGCCTTCATCCCCGTGGCAGACCCCCAGAGTGTCAGCGTCGCCTTCGACCCCGCTACCGGCCACCTAAGACTCTGCTCCGTTGCTGGATTGTAGGCCGGCCTCCTGAACCTCAACCTTGTCTCCGGCCCGGCGGTGGTCCCCCTAAGACGCTGCTCAACCATCATCACAACGGTCGACCTCCTGAGCAGCAACTACGCCTCCGCCGCCGGCCCCACGGCAGGCCACCTGAGACTGTGTCCTGCAGCCGGCCCTACGGCAGGCCACCTGAGACTGTGTCCTGCAGCCGGCCCCACGGCAGGCCACCTGAGACTGTGTCCTGCAACCGGCCCTACGGCAGGCCACCTGAGACTGTGTCCTGCAGCCGGCCCCACAGCAGGCCACCCGACACTGTGTCCTGCAACCGGCCCCACGGCAGGCCACCTGACACTGTGTCCTGCTGCCGGCCCCATGGCAGGCCACCTGAGACTGTGACCTGCTGCCAGTCCCTCGGCCGGCCACCTGAGACTCTGTCCCGCTGCCAGTCCCTCGGCCGGTCATCTGAGACTCAGTCCCGCTGCCGGCCCCTCGGCTGGCCACCAGAGACTTTGCCCAAGAAGGTTTTTGGATTTTCATTTGTTTTCGTCCACCATAAGTGGATCGTTTTTTGTTCTGGACTCTGGTTTTGTTTTCTGCCCTCCTGGCCTGTTTCCACCTTCGCCCACCCTGGGTGGGTTGTTTTTTGTTTGTTTTTGGACTTTTTTTTCAGGGGGCGTCTGGGATCCGCCCTTGAGGGGGGGGCTCTGTTGGGATCCTCAGGCTTGCCCACCAGAGGGCACCGAGGATCCTCTTCTGCTCTCTTTGTCTTTCCCTTAGGGCTGGAGTCACTGTCGAGGTTCTGGAGATTACCCTCTGCCTCCAGCAGAGTGCGCCGTGGGTCCTCCTGAGCTGAACCTCCCACACACCTGTGGCTGATCTACTAATCAGGAGGACTACAGTATATAAGCTGACTTCAGACCTTGCTTCTACGCCGCAGTGTTGATCTTAGTTGGTTAGCTTCCTGAGCCTCTGTTACAGAAGATTCTTTATTATCTCTAGCGTGAGATCAGAATCTAACTCTTCCTTGTCTCTGCCTCACAGGAATCCTGTCTCTCCGAGAAGGCTCTGGACGAGCTTAACCTCCTGTCTCTTCGTGGAAGCTCTGGATGAACTTAACCTCCTGTCTCCTCGTGAAAGCTCTGGATGAGCTTAACCTCCTGTCTCTTCGTGGAAGCTCTGGATGAGCTTAACCTCCTGTCCCTTCGTGAAGCTCTGGAAGAGCTGTCTCTCTGGCAACCTGTCTCTGGTCTGCAGCTCTGGGAGAGCTGCATCTCAGGAAACCAGTCTCAAGCCTGAAGCTCTTGGAAAACCAACCTGCTAAGCTGCCCTGGTGAGCCAACCCAAAGATTCCTACGTGGTTGAAACCTGACGACCCCTATGTGGAGTTTCCCTAGAGGTTCCCATGTGGATTTCCCGTGTCTTCCCAGTAGTTCTCTGAGTTAAGCTGGAAGCTCAGATCCAAGTTAGCTTTGCTAAGCTTACAGCTAGAGGCTTAGCCCCTCATGAACTCTGTTAACCTTCCATCTCCCTTTCCCTGCTCAGACCCCAGTGAACCAGCCCCCCGGACTGAATCAGTTCCAGAATTCATGTGTTTGTATTCAAAATAAACTCTTTGGACTTTTACCAGTGCCTCCGTGTGTGTTCTGCATCTTGGGCTTACTCTCTGTGACACCCATCATGACAGGAACAGATCCAAATGAGCCTCTATATATAGAGGTGGAACCAATTAGTGATAATAGTAGTCAGGGTGGGATGAGCAGGTGTGTAGAGTTGGGGATTAAGCCAGCACCAGTGCCGAGATCGTCACAATGTCATCATTTTATTTTTACTAAGTTACAGGCATTTGCCCTGCTAGGAATGCTTAGTTGTTTTAACTTTAAACGGGGAGAGCAAATGTTTCTCCCATCGGCGTCGCCAGACCCCATTTACTGGGGCACGTGCCCCAGTATAAATGAGCTGTGCCCCAGTATAAATCTCATGAATATTTGCAACAGTAATACATTTTTTTAATGCATCAATTTAGATAATTCCAACGGGAGGAGACGTATATTTCTACTCAAGTGCGCAGCAAGTGTGTTGTTAACTCCAAACTGAGGATGTATTAGCGCCCCCACGTCAGCGCATGTCACTGCATGAACTGCAGGTAAATTAACGCGCTGCTCTCAACTGAGTTGGATGGGACACTGTGAGGCCGCGACGCATTTTTAGTTCTGGTAACGTTTCTTACCTGTCAATTTTATTATTTTCCCAGTGAAACCACATGATTTATAGGCTACTAACTGAAAATGACTGCATTGGTTTGTAGATGGATATCAGGAAATTCCTCACACGAAGCAGAGACAGGGAAGCAGTAAAACAAGATGAGAGAGGGAGGTAAGGTCCCGTGATGAATTAGTGATTTAAGCTAGGCAGTTACATTAGGGACGTTATAAGCAATATGATAGATATTTACATAATTATAAATTTACGTTTTTTAATGTTTGCTGTAGAGAATGAGAATAGAGTAGAGTAGAAAAGGGAGGAGGAGGCGAGACTTACAGGCAAGAGACAGGTGAAGGACAGGTGAGAGACAGGACCATGAAGGGAGCAACAACCAGCGTCCACAAACAAGAAGGGGACATTAGTGACTTAGGGGGAAACATGATGGCCCTAAACAAGTTGCCCCACTTTCCCCAGGACAAATTTGGAGTAAGAAAACGTTCATTTAATTCAAAATGGTTTAAAAACTGTTCCTGGTTAAAAAAGAAAGCTTTGTCATCAAGGATATGCAGTGTGTTTTCAACTTGCTTGATAACATCATATTCCCAACGTCTAACGCAGGTCATCCAGATCTTCCTCACAATCCCAGTCTACAGCTGGAGTTGTGAAAGGTCATTCAGTGTGTTGAGAAGGATCCACACTTGGCTGAGGTGCACAATGGGACAAGACAGGCTCCATCATCTTGCTATTTTATCAGTTGAAAAGGAAGAACTTTCTAAGCTGAGCAACAGTCTAGTGATTGACCGCTTTGCAAAAATGAAAAATAGGAGGTACACTTTAATGCTCAAAAAATAAAAATAAAAACTTAGTTCAGGATGAGTTAACATTTCCCCTGAACTAAAACTCTGTAACCTAGGAATTAATGATTACTTCAGAATGTGTATAAGGAAACTTTTTATTTGTCAAAGTTGGTGATGTCTTATTTTTTTATAGCTGCAATGTTGAAATTGTTTATGTTTGTTAAAACAAATATGCTCTTATACTCATTAATATCTCAACTGGTAATTTTGGTAGGAATGTATCAGGGTTGGGCAGTGTGCTATTTGTGAATGGAAGAAGGGGCATATGCAGTAGGGGGCCAGTGCCCCAGTAAAGCTTTGTGCCTAGCAACGCCCCTGGTTTCTCCCAGGAAGGGAAGAGTTGGGCCTGATCCAGCTGTGCAGTTGCAGGTGACTGATCAACACCGGCAATAAATCTGCACCCCCCCTTTTTGTATGTGTAAACTTCTGACCCCCTGATGTTTTTTTGAAGTCCGATAATAAGGGCAGGGGACAGAAAGGTCCTGGCAGAGTTGACCACAGACATTTAGGAAGTGTCATTCTCCGTCTGGGTTCACTCTCCTCTTCTGCAGAAAAGTAACTTGTGTTGGTTTGTTTCTAGGACAATAAGGGGTTATTATCATTAACCCTATCACCTTTAATATTCATCAGTGATACAGGAAGTAAATAAGAGCTTAAAGGAATAGTACACCCAAAACATGATTAGCCTTCATTTTCTACTCACCCCCATGCTGAACAACACTCTGGAGTACTTTTTTGATATCTCAAATGCATCTGGAGATCTGGGAGGCTTCTTGCTGTCTGCTGACATTCAAATAATGGAGGTCTATGGTGCCCGAGGCAGAAAGGTCCATAAAAGTCCACGAAAAACGTTTCAATATTCCTCCATACTGCTCGTCCAATGTATTCCAAGTGTCCTGAGTGGGTAGCGTCCATAATTTACTCGAAACGAAGTCATTTAGAATGTTTTTAGAGCATAAACAGTAGTGTGTAGGATTTCCTAAAAGCGCGTTCACTAGTCTACGGAAACCGCGGCAGACCAAACCAGATGAAAGTGCGCATTCAGCGTCTGCTCTGCCGATAATGCAAGCGTAGAAGAAGAAATGTGCTGTTTACCTGTGCAAAGAAAGAAACAACGAAAGAAAAATGTCTGAGGACTTCAGTGTTGAGGAAGAGCATGAGTTCTTTGCCGAGCTGGGGTGAGTAGAAAATGAAGGCTAATCATGTTTTGGGTGTACTATTCCTTTAACTATTTTTTTCTTTTTTAAAGAAAGAATTAATAAATCACCAGCTTTACTCTGAACTTCAGGGCAACACAGTTAATTTTTAGGGCAAAGAGCAACAGAATTATGGAAGATTTAAGTATCACATGTAACATTAATCTTACTTTCTATTTTGCATATTTTGTTTTTAAATCATTAAGTGCAGCATGTTGTGCAGAGAATAAACGGATTCCTACTTCCAAACTTAAAGGTAAGTAGTTGCTGTATTACCGCAACAATCACAACACAGTACTTTAAATTGTTTTGAAATTAACATGAAAAACAACTCAAATTAACCTTTAAGCTTATTTTTATTTCAACACAATGAGCAAGTGCCTGAAATGATATCAATGACCAACTGAACTGCTCTAATCTGACAGAAAGGGTTTTAAGTACATTTTAAGTATAAATAAACAGTAAATATATTTTGTTATGGGTGCCATGCATACATTTAAATATTCAACACATGCTTTAGAAAAGAAATATATTTATTAACAATAGTAAAAGATAAACTGTTCTGTTTTCATAATGCTGATGCATATCAGAGTAGCACTTCCCAACTTCTTTGATACAAAATTTGGTGATGTTTTCTGACAGTGCTACCATGGGCGGATTTACCATTAGGCAAAACTAGGGAGTTGCATAGGGCCCCAAGTTACCTGGGGCAACAATAAAACTCCTTTTACATGTATGGTTAAAGCTACAGTGTGTAATAATTACAGGGATATACAGTCAGAAATGTAATATATTATACATAACTATGTCATTTATCATCATCTACGAGCTCAGCCTCTTAACCTTAATATTTGCGTTGCCTTAGAATTCGTTATTTATAATTACATAGGAGCGGGTCTCGCAGCCATGGAGGCAGACATCTTTGCGCTACGGCAGCGCAGAGCCAACAAACTAGCGATTGCGAGATCGCCCATTACGCTCGAAAGTAACTACGGCAAGTTGTTTAAGTCTACATGAAATCTATACCCTACACAGACTAATGAAATACTATCGGTAAAATTATCTATGTAAACAAACCTCATCACTTGAGAAGGTAGGTGATGCGGACGTCGTGGAAGACATTTTGTCCCGTAACGCTCGCCGTACTGTTGGGGGGGAGAAGCGGTGGGGGGGGGATGTTCATGTTGCTGCGGTCTGCAGTCTGGACGTTAGATGTCGCTGAAAATTACACACTGTAGCTTTAATACAGCTATTACTTATTGGTGCACATTAATTATGTTTTTGATTAAAATCCTTTTGTTGAAATGCCATCAGAGCGCTTATAATATTAAATGTGTCATGGCTTGTCTACAGTGAAAAGAAGGACTGGGTTATTTACTTTCACCGTCGCCTTTTTGGAAAAACAGGAAGGAGCAATCAGCTAAGTTAGAATGGGCCTAGTGATTGGAAAATCGGATTCCTTTTGAGACAGTGTTAAAAGTCAGCTGAGCACATTGCCAATATAAAAAAAAAGGGACAAAAGAAAAGCGATACGAAGAGAGGGAATAAAGGTAGAACAAATAATGGATGTTTATTCTTTAAAAATTTCCATAATGGGTCTGTTTTATGTGTTGTCTTCTAAGTTCAGAGGGCCCACTGCCTGTTTTTGCCTAGGGCCCCAAATTTCCTAAATCCACCCCTGAGTGTGAAAGGGGTAGGCCAAGGGCGTAGGTTTGATTTCAACTGTGGTAGGGACACTATTGGTCTGATGTCTTTGGTCCTTTGCAAAAATATGCATGCTTGTTTTTTTAAGCTTGACGTGAAAATCAGGGTGTATTTTGTTTAAAGAGAAAAGTAGCATTTCTTGCAACATTTGTAAAAATGTTCTAAGCGCTACACACACTAGATGCTGTTTATGTTTGAAGCATAATCGGCTCTGATGAATGACGAATTATGACTTTTTTTTCCACTTTGAAGGGTTTGCATTTGAAATTACCCTGCAACTAAGACAGAAAGTTAATAATAATAATAATACATTTTATTTAACAGCGCCTTTCTTGACACTCAAGGTCACTTTACAAATAATACCAAGATTAATAAAAAGAGATGAAAATACAAAATACAGATACAGGAACATTAAAAACAAAAACAAAAAAAATCTGTGCCTATTTAACAGAATATAGTCTAAATATTTCTGTTATACACTGCAAAAAACTAAATCTTGATAAGTCATTTTTTCTTAAAATAAGTGCATTTGTTCTTGAATTGAAGGGATAAAAGAGACATTTTGCCAATGGAACAAGACAATTTAGATTTAAAATAAGAAAACATATTGCATTCTCTTATTTCAAGTGCATGCTATCTAATTATCTTATTTTAAGAGTAAAACTACTAATTCCATTGGCAAACTATCTCATTTACCTACTCAAATCAAGGGTAAATACACTTATTTTAAGAAATTTTTACTTATTTCTAGATCGTTTTTGCAGTGTATGTGGATTTATCCTGTTTTTTCTTTTAAAGATATAGAATTGTGCAGATGTAAAACCCACACTTATCTTTTAAATATTCTCTCTGTATCATGAGAGAAAGCAAAATAATTTTTATTTACATGAGCACTGGGACTGACACTGAGCATTTAGAATATTCATTTCACTCTACAAGTCATCTAGTTACTCTATTTAACCCATATCATGTATTTTATCTTGCTCTGAAACAATTAATCGATTATTGAAATGTCGATTAATCGTTAACTGGAGTATAAAGATGTAAAGTAAAACATGTCTTTAGCTCACAGAGCGACCCACTTAGAGCAGGAATTATACCAAAATTGTAAAAAAATAAATAAAATATATATATATATATATATATATATATATATATATATATATATATATATATATATATATATATATATATATATATATATATATATATATATATAAACAAAAATGTTTTAATCTCTCAATATTCTCCATCCCCTCTACTGCTGCAACAAAGCAGAAAAGTAACTTGTGTTGGTTTGTTTCTAGGACAATAAGGGGTTATTATCATTAACCCTATCACCTTTAATATTCATCAGTGATACAGGAAGTAAATAAGAGCTTAAAGGAATAGTACACCCAAAACATGATTAGCCTTCATTTTCTACTCACCCCCATGCTGAACAACACTCTGGAGTACTTTTTTGATATCTCAAATGCATCTGGAGATCTGGGAGGCTTCTTGCTGTCTGCTGACATTCAAATAATGGAGGTCTATGGTGCCCGAGGCAGAAAGGTCCATAAAAGTCCACGAAAAACGTTTCAATATTCCTCCATACTGCTCGTCCAATGTATTCCAAGTGTCCTGAGTGGGTAGCGTCCATAATTTACTCGAAACGAAGTCATTTAGAATGTTTTTAGAGCATAAACAGTAGTGTGTAGGATTTCCTAAAAGCGCGTTCACTAGTCTACGGAAACCGCGGCAGACCAAACCAGATGAAAGTGCGCATTCAGCGTCTGCTCTGCCGATAATGCAAGCGTAGAAGAAGAAATGTGCTGTTTACCTGTGCAAAGAAAGAAACAACGAAAGAAAAATGTCTGAGGACTTCAGTGTTGAGGAAGAGCATGAGTTCTTTGCCGAGCTGGGGTGAGTAGAAAATGAAGGCTAATCATGTTTTGGGTGTACTATTCCTTTAACTATTTTTTTCTTTTTTAAAGAAAGAATTAATAAATCACCAGCTTTACTCTGAACTTCAGGGCAACACAGTTAATTTTTAGGGCAAAGAGCAACAGAATTATGGAAGATTTAAGTATCACATGTAACATTAATCTTACTTTCTATTTTGCATATTTTGTTTTTAAATCATTAAGTGCAGCATGTTGTGCAGAGAATAAACGGATTCCTACTTCCAAACTTAAAGGTAAGTAGTTGCTGTATTACCGCAACAATCACAACACAGTACTTTAAATTGTTTTGAAATTAACATGAAAAACAACTCAAATTAACCTTTAAGCTTATTTTTATTTCAACACAATGAGCAAGTGCCTGAAATGATATCAATGACCAACTGAACTGCTCTAATCTGACAGAAAGGGTTTTAAGTACATTTTAAGTATAAATAAACAGTAAATATATTTTGTTATGGGTGCCATGCATACATTTAAATATTCAACACATGCTTTAGAAAAGAAATATATTTATTAACAATAGTAAAAGATAAACTGTTCTGTTTTCATAATGCTGATGCATATCAGAGTAGCACTTCCCAACTTCTTTGATACAAAATTTGGTGATGTTTTCTGACAGTGCTACCATGGGCGGATTTACCATTAGGCAAAACTAGGGAGTTGCATAGGGCCCCAAGTTACCTGGGGCAACAATAAAACTCCTTTTACATGTATGGTTAAAGCTACAGTGTGTAATAATTACAGGGATATACAGTCAGAAATGTAATATATTATACATAACTATGTCATTTATCATCATCTACGAGCTCAGCCTCTTAACCTTAATATTTGCGTTGCCTTAGAATTCGTTATTTATAATTACATAGGAGCGGGTCTCGCAGCCATGGAGGCAGACATCTTTGCGCTACGGCAGCGCAGAGCCAACAAACTAGCGATTGCGAGATCGCCCATTACGCTCGAAAGTAACTACGGCAAGTTGTTTAAGTCTACATGAAATCTATACCCTACACAGACTAATGAAATACTATCGGTAAAATTATCTATGTAAACAAACCTCATCACTTGAGAAGGTAGGTGATGCGGACGTCGTGGAAGACATTTTGTCCCGTAACGCTCGCCGTACTGTTGGGGGGGAGAAGCGGTGGGGGGGGGATGTTCATGTTGCTGCGGTCTGCAGTCTGGACGTTAGATGTCGCTGAAAATTACACACTGTAGCTTTAATACAGCTATTACTTATTGGTGCACATTAATTATGTTTTTGATTAAAATCCTTTTGTTGAAATGCCATCAGAGCGCTTATAATATTAAATGTGTCATGGCTTGTCTACAGTGAAAAGAAGGACTGGGTTATTTACTTTCACCGTCGCCTTTTTGGAAAAACAGGAAGGAGCAATCAGCTAAGTTAGAATGGGCCTAGTGATTGGAAAATCGGATTCCTTTTGAGACAGTGTTAAAAGTCAGCTGAGCACATTGCCAATATAAAAAAAAAGGGACAAAAGAAAAGCGATACGAAGAGAGGGAATAAAGGTAGAACAAATAATGGATGTTTATTCTTTAAAAATTTCCATAATGGGTCTGTTTTATGTGTTGTCTTCTAAGTTCAGAGGGCCCACTGCCTGTTTTTGCCTAGGGCCCCAAATTTCCTAAATCCACCCCTGAGTGTGAAAGGGGTAGGCCAAGGGCGTAGGTTTGATTTCAACTGTGGTAGGGACACTATTGGTCTGATGTCTTTGGTCCTTTGCAAAAATATGCATGCTTGTTTTTTTAAGCTTGACGTGAAAATCAGGGTGTATTTTGTTTAAAGAGAAAAGTAGCATTTCTTGCAACATTTGTAAAAATGTTCTAAGCGCTACACACACTAGATGCTGTTTATGTTTGAAGCATAATCGGCTCTGATGAATGACGAATTATGACTTTTTTTTCCACTTTGAAGGGTTTGCATTTGAAATTACCCTGCAACTAAGACAGAAAGTTAATAATAATAATAATACATTTTATTTAACAGCGCCTTTCTTGACACTCAAGGTCACTTTACAAATAATACCAAGATTAATAAAAAGAGATGAAAATACAAAATACAGATACAGGAACATTAAAAACAAAAACAAAAAAAATCTGTGCCTATTTAACAGAATATAGTCTAAATATTTCTGTTATACACTGCAAAAAACTAAATCTTGATAAGTCATTTTTTCTTAAAATAAGTGCATTTGTTCTTGAATTGAAGGGATAAAAGAGACATTTTGCCAATGGAACAAGACAATTTAGATTTAAAATAAGAAAACATATTGCATTCTCTTATTTCAAGTGCATGCTATCTAATTATCTTATTTTAAGAGTAAAACTACTAATTCCATTGGCAAACTATCTCATTTACCTACTCAAATCAAGGGTAAATACACTTATTTTAAGAAATTTTTACTTATTTCTAGATCGTTTTTGCAGTGTATGTGGATTTATCCTGTTTTTTCTTTTAAAGATATAGAATTGTGCAGATGTAAAACCCACACTTATCTTTTAAATATTCTCTCTGTATCATGAGAGAAAGCAAAATAATTTTTATTTACATGAGCACTGGGACTGACACTGAGCATTTAGAATATTCATTTCACTCTACAAGTCATCTAGTTACTCTATTTAACCCATATCATGTATTTTATCTTGCTCTGAAACAATTAATCGATTATTGAAATGTCGATTAATCGTTAACTGGAGTATAAAGATGTAAAGTAAAACATGTCTTTAGCTCACAGAGCGACCCACTTAGAGCAGGAATTATACCAAAATTGTAAAAAAAAAAAAAAAAAAAAAAATATATATATATATATATATATATATATATATATATATATATATATATATATATATATATATATATATATATATATATATATATATATATATATATATATATATATATATATATATATATATATATAAACAAAAATGTTTTAATCTCTCAATATTCTCCATCCCCTCTACTGCTGCAACAAAGCTGTATTGTAAATTATAAACATGTTATTCACATCTAATTGTTGGTAGGGACAAGTAGGTCAGTCCAAATGTTGGTAGGGACATGTCCCTATGGTCCCTATGCAAACCTATGACCATGGGGTAGGCACTAGCAACTTGTTTATAAGCAGACCATTTTGCTCAGCTTAACAACCACCGTCTGCTCAAAAATATAAAGTATGTAAGAGAAAATAAAATTATGATTTCTCACATTGTCGAGAATTAAACTGGCTCAAAATGATCAGTTGGACTTCTGTGTAATCAGTGATGATTACACAGGCAATTATCTAATAGTGTGCTGCAAATATTTGTCTCTGATAAATTCAAACATGTTAGACTTTTCTAGTTGAATAACTTTATTATTGTAAGTTACTGAAATGCACATTAACCTAAAAATCTGCAACAGTAAAATCCATCTCTTTGAAGTCGGCCTGTGATTAATCTATATTCAGATAAAGTAAATGATTTTACTAATCTCTATATTTATCTTTTCTCTCCTAAACATCTGGACCAAATGTAATATATTAAATTAAATATAAGGCAGTAGCAACTATATCAAAGAAAAACAATTTTTGTGTCACTTTTTTCTTTGCTTTTATGAGTTTTTTTCTTCCCCTAGATAATAAGCAAACAGGATTACTTCACACATTCCAAATATGCACAAATAAGTATCTTCTAATAAAAGCATAGCATTGTCTGATATATTCATGTTTTTATCTATGGATGGTGGAACACACCATGTTCAAACAAGAAAAATGTATTAATTAATGTTGTTTCTATGCCAAATATATAAAACATTTTTTTCACCACCAAAAATGCATTTTTGAAGCCCAACACAATGACGCTGCATGTCTTAAGCAGACCTAAGCTGTTCTTCCTACTTTTGGCCACAAGATGCCGCCACTTTTCCTGAAAAAAATACTTACACCACCTGAATGCTTGATGGAGGTTTTTCTTCCTGAGAAAACCACAAATAAAAACAAAAGATCACAGATTTATCTTGTCATTTTAAATTACTCTCATTAGCGTTAAATATCGAATTAAAGACTATCTGAACAATGACTGTGACTTGATTTCTTCTTCTAACATTGTACTTGGGTAAAAAAAAAAAAAAGGGATTTTCTTCTAAGTAAATGCCAATTATTCTTCAAAATTCTGGTTTAGATTTTTCTTTCCTTCATTTTCTAATCTTTCTTTAAGTGTCCTTAATTTGCTAATCTATCTTTAAACTATATAAAAGACAGGTTTGATATCATTATGGAGAGTTGGCCTAGTGGTTAGCGGTTTGATCCCCACAGCAGTCACTCTGGGGCCCTGAGCAAGACCCTTAACCCCACACTGCTCCCCAAGGTGATGGTTTGAATGTAAAGAGTGAGTTTCTCCACTGTGATATTAATAAAGTTCAATTATTAATATGGATTTCTGTCATTTTGTAAATGCATAAATCCCAGAGAATTCAAATCCCTGGTTAGGGCAAAGGGCTTTGAATCCTGAGGTTGTGAGTTCGATCCCCCACTCCCACAGACTGCCACACTGGGTCCCTGAGCAAAGACCCTTTATCCCACACTGCTCCCTGGGCGCCGCACAATGGCAGCCCACTGCTCCCCAAGAGGATGGATTAAATGCAGAGAAGTAATTTCCCTCTGGGATTATTAGAGTATATAAATAAAATTAAAAAATTAAAAATCAAATGACTGCAGGATTTCTGCTACACTATTTAGAATTTAAATGTAGGCCTAATCCATAAACAACAAAAACAAAACACTGAATAAAAATAATGACAATAATAATAATATACTAAATCAATCAACGCTGAAAATAAAATAATATGTTATACTTGGATCAATCAAGGAGGAAAAAAGTTTATTTAAAATATCAAGCGGAAAATTTCAAACGTTCTTTTTTGTATTTATTTTATTTTTTTTTATTTAACAATTGCACAGTTTACATGAATACAAGAATATTCTTCTCCATTGTGAAAATAATACACTGTACAGTATCCAACATCATCACATTTTGCCAGGGAAAGTACAAATTTATAAACATATATTAAATTGTTTACACACATTTACAGTTTTTGTTGCCTTTTGATTAAGAGAATTCTTAATCGTGTTGACATATTGCTTGACCTCATTGTTAAAAGCAATAAAAGACATTTTGGAATGTGCAAACTTACATTTATGAATGTAAAACTGTGCAAAGAGAATAATCAGATTAATAATGAAAGTTTCATTTGGTTTATTTTCAGAAATGTTGAGGTCATAAAGTCCAAAAAAGGACATCCTTCCAAAATAACTTAAAATCTTTCTAAATTTTTTCTGAAACAAACTTACAAATGTGAGACCAGAGATTTTGGACGAAAGTGCGATGCCAAAACAAATGGGTATGTCAAATGTTCTTGTCCCGCCCCTCTCTAAGGGTGCTCTGTCCCTTTAAGGATCCTAAGCACGGAGAGCGGGATTCAAACTGAAGCCCCGCCCCCTTTTCTCTTTCATCAAACAGAAACAGGAAACAGAAGAAATCAAGCAGGGGAAAGATTGCATGTGGATGGTCGTTTGGTGCATGGCGCGTGTTTTGAAGCTGCTTATGGAGAAATGTCTTGGGCCGTGAGTAGTGAGGAAACAGGAAGCGATTCTTGTGGGATGGAAGAGGGAAATAGTGACAATGAAGGTTGGAAGATAGCAACATCAAAAAATGAGAAAAAGCGGAAAAAACAGAGATCAGTTCAAGGGGAATCTAGTTCAGAACAATCCAGTGATGATCATTCCATACATTCCACAGCACAACAAAATGAATTCAAAGTCATATTCAAAGTCGTTAATCAGGCAGACTCTTTTACAAATTGGAATCCGGTTCACTTAACAAAAACCATCAATAAACTTGTCGGAGAAGTCAGAGGTGCCAGAATTCTGTACAGTGGAGACCTGCTAATTATCTGCAGAGACAGCGCCCAGCAAGGCAAAGCAATACGGATCAACAAAATTGACGGGATAAGAGTTCAGTGCAGCTTAATGGAGAACAAAAAGTTCAGCAGGGGAGTCATTGGAGGAGTTCCTCTAAAAATTTCTGAAAAAGAGATTCTGGAAAACATAAGAGGTGCAAAAGTAAAAGAAGTAAAACGGTTAAAAACAACAAGAAACGGAGAAAGATCTGACAGTTTATCTGTGCTAATTAAATTCGAAGAAGAGCAATTACCAAGCAAAGTATTCATCGGTTACATAAGCTATAATGTCAAAATCTACAATCCTCCACCATTGAGATGTTTCAAATGCCAAAAATTCGGTCACATTGCAGCAGTTTGTAAAGGGAAACAGAGGTGTGGAAGGTGTGCAGGAGAACATGAGTACGGAAAATGTGGAAAAGAAGCTAAAATAAAATGCTGTAATTGTGGTGGAGAACATACTGCTGCCTATCGCGGCTGTGAAGCAAGCAAAAGGTCTGAGGAAATTAAAAAAATGAAATTTGAGCTCGGAATAACCTACGCTGAAGCTGCAAAAAGGATCCCATCTCAGTCAGAAAAACCCAAACCTACAGTTCAACACACAGCAAATTCCAAACCTCTAGAGAAATCTCTAAAAATTGATGAAGACTCACTTATTGTTAAAAAGACAAATTTTGTTCTTTTCATGGTAGAAGTTATTAATTGTACTGCACAGACAACAAAAAAAACGGAAAAAATCAAAATAATAGTGAAGGCTGCAGAAAAATATCTGGACATTAAAGATTTGAACTGGGAGATGGTTGGAAGTATGATGGGAGGACCGATGGGACCATCAGAAACTGGCTGAGTTAAGATGACCTAGAGTAAATTAAAATTATATGGGCAAATGTGATTTAGTATTATGTTGGTTTAAGTTACACAGGTTTTTTTTTTTTTTTTTTTTTTTTTTTTTTTTTTGGGGGGGTGAATCGTTTCCTGTTTTCTTGCTTTACTCCATATCAGTTGGTGGCGGTAATGCACAATTCACAAGTCTGCCAACCGCCATAAAATCCCATAAGAAGAAGAAGAAGAAATCAAGCAGCCAGAACAAAATGGGGGCATCCCTGGATACTCCAGCGAAGTGTCTTCTCTGTGACGTTACGACCCCAAATCCCGTCACTCTGAAATGTAACCACCGGTTCTGCAGACGATGTATCGGAGACTTGTGGAGCGTTAGCCCGAACGGACCGTTCCACTGTCCCGAGACGAGATGTAAGGTTGTATATCAAACCCTTCCGTTTGATAAGAGCTTCATACGGACGCAGCCGCCAACATCGAGTCGACAGTCGTCTCCACGGAGTGCTGCAGGTAAACTGGATGGAGACGTTACAATTTACGATAAACTCAGGGTTTCCCTGGTAACCAAAGGAGGCTAACCTAGCTAAGAGGTCGTAGATTAACGTGCAAAGGTTGCTGGGACATTTCTACTACCAGCTTGTAACAAACATGACATTCCTCAACAGCTTAACATAATATGTTAAATACAGTATTGTTCATTTTACGGTCTGACTTGACGTCATAAGCCATAAAAAACAATGTAATAAACCATTCAGTGTTAAAGGTGCTTCATATTTAATGAATGTTTTTCCCAGTTAGCCGGTTAGCAAAGAAGCAATAAAGCACAGGAGTTAATAATTGATCCAACTGTTGGTTTAACTCACAGCAGTGTGGTTCTTAAAGTACTTAATCCACACTTTAGTTGATTCAATCACGTGTTGAACCCTTGTAGTTTGTTGACAAAATAAAAAGACACATAAATAAGATTAAAACAAAGAAAATGTGATGAAAAGGAGTAAAAAATGACTGAAAGCAGCAGATTCATCCACATTACCTTCAAAATGTTTTGGGACGCTTTGGTTAAATCAGACAATCATATGAATTCATTTTTTGGTGGGTGTTCAAATAAAATAAAATAATTCCTTGGTTTTTTGGTTTAAAAAAAAACACCTAAGTAATAAATGATTAACTAGTAATCTATTAAGTTCATCTTTCTATCCTGAACAGGATGAATGATTATAAATGTCCTTAATTTCAAAGATCTACAGGTATTTTAATGTGATATAAATATACCATATTTAGATAAATTAATCTTTATTTTAAGGCCTTTATGCATCTTTAGCAGGTTTGCCCATTAATGTGGAGGATGTTGTACATATTTTGAATTTAAATGTAAATCCACTTTAGACATATACAAGATAAATGTACTTAAACAACCCATCAAATCTTTATTAAAACCTTATTAAATGCTGAATTTTCTTAGATAAATCAAACAACTGGAATATGGCTAATTGAGGCTGAATCAATTAAACAGATTAATCGTGAGAGCAGCCCACAATGAGCAGCAATTATACCAAAATTGTAAAGAAAAAAAAATGTAAACATTTTGCATTTAAGAATAAAACAACTTTTTTTCTGTCAGTCTGTTCTATCCAAAAACAGACCTTCAAGTGGAAAAGTTTTAGTTTCACCTGGTTTAATCTCATACAAAAGTAGCCTTTTGAATCTTTTTGCTATCCAATTATTAATTGAAAAAAATAATCGAGAGATTAATCGATTTACAAAATAATCGTTGGTTGCAGCGCTAATGAATATGCCTCAAACTGCTCCTCTTTTCTTTGAATATTAATCACTGAAACATCCTTATCTGCTTAGTCATCAATAAATCCTTTTTTGTAACACTGCACAAAAAGCAATCTCTCTTGCATTAGAAGCTACATCCATCTAGATAACCATGGAATTCACAACTAGAGTGGGAAAAAAATCAATACCAATATGTATTGCAATAGAAAATTGCTCAATATCATCACCTGAAATCCAACTCTGTGGGTCAAACGGTTTTGAAGCTGAGTACTGATTTAGATCCTGCAGCATGAACCTAATCAGGCCAATTATTTAAAAGAAGAAAGACTATTCAGTATAAAAAAGAACAGCAATCTGAATTAAATCATGATTTAACATTTGGGTTAGCTACGGTTTCATACAGAAAAGCTTTTTACTTAAAAAAATCTAATCAATCTTTTTAAACGCTGCTTTTTTATTGACTTATGTTGATCTTTGTCTGATATAAAATGTGTTTAAACCAGAAGGTGGAACATCGTCTTAGCTCAGTCATTTTCTGATCTGCTTGCATTATTTGTGCCTCAGGGACACCATCCAGTCATAAGGAGCAAAGCATACCTGCCTCAGACTTGAGGAGACCCTCACTGACCAGCCGCATCCTTGGGAAGAGAAAGGCCAGCACCCCTGTTTCAGAGGAACATCTCCCAAAGCGAGCAGCTGCAGAGTCTCCCAGGAACACTGAGACTCCCACCACCTCCTCTTCAGATGAATCTGGGGATTCAGCTTTTGCAGGAACGTCCACAAGAGCAGCGGAGCCAGAACTCTTGCAGTTTGCAGCTGGTGACGGAAAATCCCCGACAGAGAACTCTGACAGCACAGCAACTAACAGCGATGTGCCTAAAGACGTCCCAAGCAAGCAGAACCAGCAAATATTGGAATCAGCGGATGATTCTGACAGCTCCAGTGAAGTAGATCTCTGCGATGCTCCTGTTGCTGCGTCTCCTAAGAGTGTTCAGTGTACAACAGGAACGATCATCTCCCCAAAGAAACCTGCTTCACCTGCGCGCTCTGATAGCCGTCCAGCGGGGTCGAATATAGGGAAGGAAGCTCCTCTGACGTCCGCTAAAAGCTCAGCAGCTGCTTCCAGTTCCTCGAGCCGTTTCCCTCTTTTCTTCGGATCAGTGAAGAACAGCTCCAACCAAGTCCCCTGTCACTACTGCCCCAAATCTGGATATCAACCAGCTGTAAAAACCTGCCTGGTGTGTGGAGCTTCCATGTGTCAGGAACACCTTCGTCCTCACCTGGAATCACCGGTCTTCCAGAATCACACCCTGGTTTCTCCCATGGAGGACATTTCCCTCTGGAGGTGCCAGGAGCACCAGGAGATCAACCGCATCTACTGCAGACAGTGTGCGACCTGCGTGTGCACTGTGTGCACGGTGATTGGCTCCCACCGCGACCATGAGTGTATCAGCATCAGGGAGGCGGAGAGGGAGCTCCGGGTGAGTGCGGTGCAGCAGGTTTACTTGCAGTTCCTAAATGTGAGCTGGTACTGTTAAATAGCTTTTAAATAACTCTGATGCTACGTTCACATCGGAACGCAGCAGGAGCAGCAAAATCGCGTCTGCTGCTTCATTTTTGCTGCTTGTACCAGTTAGTTCTGACGCGCGGCTGAAGCAGCTTTGCTGCTCTGGCTGCGCGGTGAAAAAGTGGGTCTGACGCGCGTTGGGCGGAGCTTCACTATCCTTTCTCTGCCTTGCAGCTATATTTGCTGTGATCAGTGGGAATAAAGTAGTTTTAATATGTGTTTAAGTGAGAAAATCCACCTAAAAACTTAATCAATGCAGTCAGTTCATCCAGATTAGCATCCTGCCTTCCAATATTATTTCTGTCGGAGCCGCTCAGACCCCCACATACCAGCGGTGCGCTGTCAGTAGGAATCCCGTTCAACAGCAGCCTCAGGCCGGGTCAATAAACTGTTTCAGAGGAGTGATCACAGCGCTCTGATCATCAGCGATGTGTCTGTCTCTCTGCCAGCTCCCAGATCAGCTCCTCTGATTGGTTGACGCGGCGCGTCGAGCAGCAAAAGTTTAATTTTTCCATCTCGAGCAGCAGCACGTTTGCAGCGCTTCAGATGCTTAAATGCTCCCAACGCGCTCAAAACGCGCTGCGGGACCTTTTGCTGCGCCTTAACGCGCGTCAACCATTGACTTTGCATGTAAACTCGCTGCTTCTGCTGCGTCCGGTGTGAACGTAGCATTAAAGTACTGAGTTTGTATTTATCTTTTATTTTCTATATTGATTATGATGCAAAGGAAACGGGGAAACAAACATGCTAAATTCACTGGTAAGTTTTAATGCCTATGACAGATGATTTTATGCTTATTTTTGTATTTACTCTTCAGATTTTCCCTCTGCAGGAACAGAGAAGGTTGTTTAAAGGTTATTTCTGGACTGGCACCTTTCATACTTTACACATATGAACAGACCTGTTTCTAAATGATCTTATTGGACTTCCTACCAGAATATTAGTGAATGAGAACCAAACCACAGCTTGGAGAACATCTCTAGGACAGAAAAGCAATTTCTTTTCCTGCTATAAATGTTAAAAAGTTCTTGATTTGCTGTGAAGTAGATTAGTTACGCCTTTACATTTTTTTTTCTTCTTTTTGTTATGTGTTTCTTGCCACACTTGCATGTTTCGGATGATAAAAGCAGTTTTTATATCAGTTAAAGACGGGCTGAGTGAATTAAAAATGATGCTTTAAAGGAATCATAAAAATAACCATCTGAACCAACTTGACTAGGATACAAAAAATTTAATTTCCTGTTTTACTCAGACAGACTTAACAACGTGTCTTTGTTCTTTGCTTGTAGCCTCACCCTGGTTTATAATTGGTAGACCTGTAGGATCAAGAAACGCCATCATGTTCAGGCAGGTTGGATTCAAACAGCTCATCAGGACCAATTTATTGTTTATTCCGGATAGGAAGGCTCATCTTTTCACATCCCTGTGCTGATTTTAGCTGGTTATTTAGTCAGGTAACCTGCTGCTTAACAGACCTCAGATTGTAGTTTATCAGCTATGCTCGTTAATGGTGACCAATAGCCCTGCATTAGCTACCAAACCCTGACTATACACTTTTTTTAAAGTGAGTAGTTTGTGTTTTTCCTGTAAAGTTTGACAAAACTGCAGCAGCCGTATTTCAGCCAGCTGACTAGGAGGGTGCAGCAAATTTTTTAGCCCTTTTTGCACTCGCCAAAAAACCTGTCTCAGGGTTCCCGCGGGTCCTTAAAAAGTCTTAAAAGGCATTGAATTCTTCAAAATAAAACTAAGGCCTTAATTGGTATTAAAATGTCTTAAATCAGTCTTTCGTATGTCTTAATTTTTAAAACATCATAAATAGGATTATTTTTATTAGGATTTTTTTTTTTTATCTAAATAAAATGTTAAAATTGACACTTTTTTTTTTTAATAAAAAGCATTAACTTTTTGTCTGGAAAATATGAGCAAGTGTAAATGTAACCAAAATTGTCTCCAGCCAAGAGTTTTCTCCATGGCTAAAACCAGGGAACATACATGAGGCTCAGTGAGAAGAAAGAGAAGAAAAATAGATTTTAAAGTCATTCATAAACCAATGAAAGGAAGGTTTAGAATTTCTCCATTTAGCGCAGTGGATATGATATTTACCCAACAGCAGGAGGACATTAGTAGTGTAAGAAACAGGCTGGGGAAGATGGTCAATATAAAAAATGACATAATTTAGTGCAAAAGGGGTGTTGCACAATGCTTGCACACTGTTGCACTTTTATCCACAGCTTTCTTTCCGCCGTCATCGTAGGTCACTCTAAATGCAAAGTGGTCCCATACAGCAGACCTATAAAGTGCTGCTGGAGCGTCTTCCAACTCCTGTTCTTTCCCACTTGCCATACCCACACAATTCTCCACAACAGCTGATTTGTTTCTGCTACACGCTGCTTCGCTTCTTCTTCTTCTTGTTTACTACTGGTGGTTAGTAGGGATGCACGATATAATCGCCCCCCTATCGGTATCAGCCTTAAAACTGAATATCGGACATCGGCCACCCCACCGATATTTAACCCGATATTTGATCAGCTTCTGAGTTTCTAAAGTCTAAAAAAAAAAAAATACTACTTCTTCTTCTTCCTCAAAAACTTCTTTTTTACAGACTTAAAAACTTCTAAAGACGAGGGAAAAAATATTGATACATTAAAATATCACAATATCTTCATATGCTGATATATTGCCATTTAAAAACACCATATCAATCTCGTTTACTAATGAAATATTGCTATATGTCATCGTTATGCTACGAAATCCCCCGAAAATCCACGAAATGTTGCCATATTTTTATATGTTGATATATTAACGCGGTATCGATCTATTTTACTAACAAAATCTCACAAGAATTTGCAAAATATCACGAGTTTGTAACAGAACGATGAAATTTCATGAGATTTTGAAAGTAAAATAGATCGATACCGCGTTTTTAAAAATCAATTTGATATCAGCATATGAAAATATATTTGAGTATATTGTTTTTCAAAGTGTCAGAAATGGATAACAAAACTGCTATTTTCAATGACTACTTATTTTTGTCCAGCTTTAACATCGGTATCGATATCGGTTATCGGCTACATGAGTTTTAAAATATCGGCATATCGGATATCGGCCAAAATCCCAATATCGTGCATCCCTAGTGGTTGGCTTTGGTCGCAGTACCGCCACCTTCTGCTCTGGAGTGTAAACGCTTCGCCTATGAGAAAAAGGATCAGCGCATGAACCGAACGCAACACACATGAACCGAACCGAGACAGTCGAACCGAACGGTTCGGACGGTATTCATAAACCGTTCCATCCCTAATGACTTAAGATCTTGGCTGTTTTGAAATCCTAACATTTTAAAACTTTTGGTGCATAAGTGATCTAGTCGGATGTTTTGCAATCCAGTAAACTGTGAATCTTCATAAACTCTCAAAATCAAAGCATGGGTATTAATGTTAAGAGTTGTGATGAATACTTTTTTTTTTTTTTTCAGGCAAACCTGAAGGAAGAGATCAAACAGCTGCAGAAGGCTGAACAGCAAGTGAAGAACAGAGTGACTGAGCTCACGGAGAAGAAAGAGACTTTCAGAGTAAGAAGAAACATTTTCTTATTTATTATTTGCATTGAGGTCATGAGTACTAAGCTATAATCTGCTTGTTTCATCAAGATAAAAATTCAGATTTCTATAATTGAGCCTAAATCTTCATTAAACCCTGTAAACCACCGTAGTTTAAAAACACTTTGACCAACTGTTATTGACAAAAACATCCTTTATAAAATGGTTTTTTGGCCTGGAGGAATTTTCCACTGCACAGAAAAATCTTTAACTCCGGATTCAAAGTCACACTAACTAGAAGAAGGTCTTTTAACTGGTGTTTCCTTCTCCAGGTGGTTTTATCTGAAGCACTAGACGGAGTAAAGCGGCAGTACGGAGCCATAAGAGAGGCTTTAGATCAAGAGGAGCAATCGGCTCTTCAGTGCGTGATGAAGGAGGAGAGCAGGGTCCTGGGGGGTCTAGAGCAGAAACTCAGTCTGCTCCAGAGCTCTCTGCAGTCCATCCAAAATGGCCTCCACACACTGGAGGGTCTGGCTGATGCCAGGGCGGACACGCGTGTCCAGGACCAGGCCTTCATTTTGGTCAGTAGCAGCTTTCTTTCATGGAATGCTAATTATACTGCCTCTTTAATTCAAATAATATAAAAAAAATTAAATTTTCTTTTGATTTGCAGGAATACAGCAAGGTTTCTCAGCTGTAAGTAAATGTAAATTTGGTTTTTGTTGTTTTATGCATTAGAAAGAGATAATTCTCCAACTTAAAGGTTGGAACGACTGCCAGTCGTTCCAGTATTGGGAATAAACAGGTTTCGTTGTTGCGACCGGGACATTTGGGAGATGCGCCATTTACTTTTTGTCTGGAAAATATGAGCAAGTGTAAATGTAACCAAAATTGTCTCTAGCCAAGAGTTTTCTCCATGGCTAAAACCAGGGAACATACATGAGGCTCAGTGGATTTATGCAAGAAGTCATTCAAGCTCAGAACGATGGGAATTAAGGCAGTGGAGTCGCACATGCGAAGCACGAAACACAAAGCACCAAATCAAACATACTAAGAAAACCATACAAAGAAAAATAGCTGCAAAAAAGACTTAGCACTGGTTATGTTGGGGCTTTAAAGCTGATTTGTTTTGTTCCCTGCTAAAACAAAGTTTGTGAATTCAGTTAAATAATTGTTAAAATATATCTGTCATTTGTGTGTTTTTAGCTTTCTTCCTGTATGGGAAGCTTTTCAAAATTTGAAACATTAGTGCAGTGGTTTATGTTAAGTTGTTGCAAGCAGGTTTTTCTTGTGAATCTGGTCTTACATTTTTATTTCAAGTGGCATTAAAAAGTCTTAAAAAATCTTGAATTTAACTCGCCTTATGCTGTAGGAACCCTGTTTTTTCCCCCCCTGATTTTACACGCTGGTTGTTGTATTCCTTGTATTCCTCTATCTTGACTCTGCTCTTCATCAGCAGCACCAGTGACTTGGGGAATGATGACTTTAAGCCTCCAGAAGAAGTGGACTACGCCCGACTGAGCTGCCTGCAGAGGTGGACGGAGAAGAGGCTCGACACTGTCGTCATCAGCATGCCAGGAAAAGACAGAGATCTCTACAGGCTGCTGTGTAAGAAAGACAACTGTTGCTTAAGCACTTCTTAACAGGGAATCATTGCTATTTAATATAGGATGAAAAAAAATATATATATCTTCTCCTGTGTACAGATGGGACCGTTCCTGCTATGGACAGAGATACAGCTCATCCCAAGCTGCAGCTGTCTGCCAGCAACAGGAAGGTCATCTACAGCGAATCCCCGCAGGGCTACACGGAGCACGACGCTCGCTTCAGCTCCTTCCCACAAGTCCTGGCCTCTTCCGCGCTGGAGGGCGGCCGCTGGTACTGGGAGGTGTCCGTGTCTGTGGACGACGGGCGCTGGAAGGTGGGTCTGTGCGAAGGTCAAATCGAAAGGAAGGGCCAAAAGGACAGCTCTCGCCTGGGCTTCAACAGCTACTCCTGGTGCTTGGCCTGCGACAAGAGGAAGCTGGAGGCCGTGCACAACAAGGAGGCGGTTCCCGTGAGGGCGGAGGGGCTGCAAAGGGTCGGGGTGTTCCTTGACTTTGAAGAGGGCAGTTTGTCTTTTTTTAATGTGACACCAGGGGGCAGTCTTGCTTTATTGCATTCTTTCCAGCACAGTTTTTCCGAGCCTCTCTATCCTGCCCTTTCTGTGTCTAAAACCCACCTGACCATCTGTGACCTGTTCAACTCATAATCCAAACATCTCAGTTCCGTTCACTTTTACAACATTTGGTAAAGATTGTGACTTTTTATGTGTTTTTTTTCTGATTTTACATTTATAGAAATATGAGACTTCTAAATCTCATTAAGATGATAGTTTTATACTCTGATTTAAGAAAAAAATGATGTGATTTGAAATGATTTTCTAACACTGGAATTATACCAAGGTTTTACACAATTACTTACAAGCTTTATAAGTAATTCTTAAACATTTTACCTGCTCAAACTTTTTCTTCTTGTTTTTATTTTCCATCTGCCGCACGCTCTGCTCCTGTGAAAATAAAACCCCCTTTTCAAACACGAGGCCGCGCCTTCATTACTGCCATATATTTGAGTTCAAATAGAAACAAAAGGTGTGGGTGGTTTGTTTCCCTTGAACTGACGCTAACTTTGAAACCTCCGCAGCTTTTTACCGTCAACAAACACCGCCTTTGGCTTTAACTCCTCGGAGCGTCTCGGATCCAAACGGATGTGAAATCGTCCTTTTCCTTGAAGTATGTGGCTCATTTATTCTGACTCGAGGGGTCTGCGTGAATGACGTCATCGAGCCATGTGAGAGTGTTTACCAGGACTCCTGGATGCTAACTCGGATGCAGAGAGCCACTTGTTTGTGTGGCAGCTGTTCGTGGATTTGGGATTATTACAGTAATATAGCTGAAAATAACTCCATGAAAATACTTTTTTCTGTATTTGAACAATAGCTCTCAGGGTAATAGAGCCTGGTAAATTGTAATCATCCCCTAAATGACTCCCTCCTCTTCTGACAGTCCTGCATTTGGCATCATTTCAAACATTTACTCATGCCTACATGCACACAGGTGCAGCATTCAACCATGACAATAATTTCACACGTGGAGCCTTTCGATTCCTGAGGTAATCATAAACCTTTTGCTTTGTTCCCCCACCTCCTCCGTCAGCTGGTGTGTGGAGGGGAGGAGGCGGACATGTCTGAGGGGAGGAAAGGGTGTACTTTAACACAGAGTTAATTAAATTCTCTTCCTTCTCATCCAGCGGATCTCAGAATCTGTCAGGCTCTCATAAGCCGGATTTTTTTAGACTTGGTGCCCATAGTGAGCTGGAAGAGGAAGAAAAATGATCAGAAGCTTAGATTTTTTTTTTTTTGGGGGGTGGGGGCAGGATGAAGTACTCATGATGAAGAACTAAAGGACTTCCCTTTATTTCCACCGTCAGGCTAAACGGATTGTTTTTAATTAATATAAAGGAAGTGAAGAGCAGACAAGGATTTATTAGCCTTTAAAATATATTCATTAAAATATAATTTTCAATTGTCATTTAAAGTAAAAGTCCGGTCAGCAAGGAATAATCAATGGATCATTATCTATACCTAAAACTAATATCAGGGTTTCCGCGGCTTATGAAAAATCATGAAATGTCAATAAATTATAATTTTTTTAAATTAAGGCCTTAATTGGCAATAAAAGTGTTTATTGTGGAATGTAAAATGCTTTCTTTTAAAAAAAATTTATAAAAAACTATTTCGTCAAACATATCACGATATATTTGTGTGGAACTGCTTCCGGTTGATCGCAAAGCCGTATGTTCAGAAAAAGCTAGAGAACGGTAACCTGACTCCGCCAGATGGATTTGCTCCGCATATCCATCTGGAAACCTTCCGTTGAAGTAATTTTGGGAAGGGGAGAAAATACTGGTTAGCTGATTGGCCTATGTTGGTGATAGACGGGCCAAATAAACCAATCAGATCAACGAAGCATATGACGTACTAACAGAGCGACGACGAAGAGGAGCCAATTGATAGATCAAACTCTTGCTGAAACCAGTCGGGAGAAGAGCAAAAACATCTTTTCCTCTGAGGAAAGCCTCCAGAGCAGTGTTTTGCTCTTCTTTCAGTGAAGAAATACTCTGTAATTCCGATAAAACTTGCTCGATAGCCACGCTAACGCTAGTTTCATCGGCTGAAGCCGCCATGTTCTTTAGACTGAACTGTCGTGCTTCTCGTTGTGTCACACCTCAACCCGCCTTAAAGCCAACGCTGATTGGACGTTCGTTTGGTGAACGGCTCCAAATTTTCTTTAATGGAGAGTCTCCAGACTGATCTGCGAGTGAAACCTTGAAAGCTCGCGAGATCAGGATGGTCTCACGAGGCTGGAAAACGAGGAATGCAAGAAATTGCTGCAGCCTGTCGACGGGGACCTGTTGGTGGCTTTAAAATAATTTCTAAGAGCATTAAAATTCATTAAGTTATGGTTATTCATTCCTTTTTAAACCCTAAATATGTTCACGGTGATTTAATGAATTTAGCGTTATCAGTAAAAAAAATGGAAATAATTTTTGTTACGATCACTGAGTCATCTTCCAGCAGTGACGTCACGGTGCGGTAAGCCTAGCGCCATTCCCCCCTGCTTTACAAGCAAAATTAATCAACCTTTGGAGAAGATACAATCCCACAGTATCACCCATCCTCTACTGTACTTCAGAGTGCTTATGATGTGCCTTTCCAGAGATCTATCTTTTATTTCACCCCAAACCCACCTGAAGGGATTGCTGTCTGTAAAACACAATCTTGGTCTTATTTAAAGGAAAAGTCCGCTCAGCAAGGAATGATCAATGGATCATTATCTTTACCTAAAACTAATACCTTCACGGCGGAATTTACCATTAATCGGTAAAAAAAATAAAAACAATTTTCCTCGCAACTCCTGCCATCTTCCAGCAGTGACGTCACGGTGCGGTAAGCCTAGCGCCATTCTCCCCGCTTTACAAGCTAAATCAATGGGAACTACTAGACACATCTGCAATCAACAACAATTATTGAAGATTTCCAGAGGACTTCACCATTGAAATTCACCAGAGCTATAGTGAAACTGACAATGCCCACGTGCATGGCAGCTGGATGCTGGAATACATCGGGTGAAAGTGAAAAGAGTTATTCCACCTTTCTGATTCCTGATCCTCCACGGACGGGTTGGTCGTTGGATCGCCAACTTGAAGAGGGAGGATTTGCCATCGAACTTCTGGCCAGAGAAAAAACCCGTAATATGTAGCCAACATTTGGAAGAAGAATGTTTTCAAGATGACTTGGATAATAGCGCGTTGTGACAAACAGCCAGATACAGCACTGGGACTTGATCAACAGCCGATACCGCACCGTGACGTCACAAACCAGTAGGTGGCAGTAGTGTTCTTTGACAAACATGGACGCCTCCAGTAAAGCACATTCACATGAAAATTACTCTGAATTAAAAACACTGATCATTTATTGAACAGTTTGTAATAATTTTATATTAAAGTAGTTTCAGTAGTTTGTATTCTGAATATGAGCGGACCTTTCCGTTAAATAATCCCTTTTATAGTTAGATCTGATCTTGTTCTTCAGCTGATGCTTAGTGAAGTGGTTAAATGAGTGGGTAGAAACTGGACTTCCCTGCAAAGCGCTCTTTCTTAGATTACATGCTTTTACCTCTAATCGCTGTGAGGAATGAAAGTGGAACAACGTGAAAAGACCGAGGTCAGATGTTCCACAGCGGGGGTTCATCTTCCAACTTCTGCTTCACTCTGACTCTGATGGGGAAGCTGTGCTGAAATGATCTGATCTTAAATAACTTCAAATCTACTTATAAAGCTTTGGCATCAGCCTTTTTAAATGTCTCATAATGAGCAGCTTTATTTGGACATGCTGTGATCATATCAAGTTAAAATCACTTCTTTATCTGCTCTGTAAGGTAGCCAGCCATCTTGCCCTCAGACAAGCTTCTTAAAGGTTTCCTCTTGTAACTGTAAAATGGAGCAATGTGACGAATAAAGCTTTTATTCCAACACAATTATGTTCATCGCTTTTTGTGACTCAAAAGGTTTTTTAAAGATGTGGAGTGATTCCTGATAAAAAAAAAAAACATATTTCATATGCTGATGGATATCATAAAATCAATATTCTTTAGATTCACATTAGATTAAAAACAGATTTATGTTAATCTTTGCAATTAGTAAGTTTTTTACACTGCAAAAACAATCTCAAAATGAGCAATAATGTCTTAAATTATGGGTATTTACCCTTAATTTGAGCATGTAAAAAAGATTATTTGCCAATGGAATGAGTATTTTTACTCTTAAAATAAAGTATCTAGATATTATGCACTTGAAATAAGAGAATGCAATTGTTTTTTTTTACATTTTTTAACATATTTCAAGTGTACATTGTGTTGTGCCTCACTTAAATCCCTAATCCAAGAAAAAATGCACTTATTTAAAGGAAAAATGACTCTTTTACCGCTGCTTAGACTACTGCCTACGACTACCGCGTACTGTACTCCCTCTCAGCCGTGGTTTAATTTGATTAATTTCACCTTAACTTGATTTCAACCATGGTAAACCGTTGCTGTATTGTGGGCTGTAACAGCTCAACACATGATCGCCATGAGAAAAACATAGAAAATGGGTTAACTTTCAACCACTTTCCTGCCTGGAGGCGTAACCACGGAGACCAAGTGTCAGAGATAACAAAGAGTCGTCGGCTAGCTTGGATCGCAGCTGTAAGACGACCGAACATACACTTTCCACAGTATCCCAATGTCAATGAGAGTGTGTTCCCTGCATTTTCATTCTGGTAAGGTAAAGATGCACGGTTTTATTTTATAGCCTACATTGTTTCTTTCCTTCAAAATTGGGATCTTTTAAGGGAAAATAATAAAAAAACGGCAGCGGGAAAAGGCTCAAATACGTGAGAAACCCGGAGGTTTTGGGGAGGGCGCTCACTCGTCGGTGCTCCACTCATTGTTTGGAACTTCATATGGATCCAAATTATTAATAATGCTGATTTTGTCAACATACCGGTCCCTGGCTTCTCTATTTAACGTGATCTGGAACTGGTAAATTCCAGATCCTTTTCGGGATTTTAACATCTTTTTTTCTCTCACCAGAGCTATGCTATCAGAGCGTAGCATTCAACATGGCTGCCACGTCCCACAATGCAACGCGGATCCCGAGCCCTATTAGTGATTGAAGAAAAGTGTTTTTATATCAATTAGTCAATTTTTTTTATGATTTTTTTTTGTGTTTGAAACATTTCTCCTATTTAAGGTCATTGTTTTCTAATTATTTCTTCCAAATAATGCCTGACTAGTTGTAGCATTTAACCTAAAAATAATAAAGAATGAAATAGCTGTGAGGAGGATAAGGGAGCAGTTTTTCTTTGAGGTTTTGAAACAGTAGTTTTAAGAAAACTATGATAGCAATTTGATTTTACAGCTACAGTTGGTTTTTAAAGGATATTGTACTCTAGAAAAAAGGTTTATTTCAAAATCTAATTTCTATGCAGACGTGCCTAGAGGCAACATGCAATCCATGTGGCCGTGTCATGTGTCGGCATGACAACGGGCAGTGAGCTCAGGTGAGGTATGAGTCTCACGTATCTGACCTGGTCACCTGCCAGAAATCAGAGACACAAGAACAGATGGGTCTGCTGTTTGCATCCTCTTTTGCTGCTCTTCCACATCAAGAACAATTATTCCTTTCCTATCTCTGTGTTCCAAAAGTCGATGCAATGATAAAAAACATTTTCCATTTTATCTCCATGTTCTGTTTTCATCAGGTCATGATGGTTACTAATGTGCTTCCAGTAGCCTTTTGATGAATTCCTAGTTTATTTTTACTTGATCTCATACTGAATATTTTACAATTTAAAGGAGAAGTTCACTTTTTAACACTTTAAGCCCATTTGGACACTACAGAAAATGGGCTTAAAGTGTTAAAAAGTGAACTTCTCCTTTAAATGCCAACTTAGGTGAGTGTGTTGGATGTTTGCAGACAAACATCCAACTTTTTAAAATAACTAAATCAACAGGAGGTCAGTTAGGCAACTGGAAAAGTGCCAACATGCACAGTGAAGGGGGGAAGAAATTCATGATCACTGGTGGAGAACTGCAGCAGCAGAAAGGTCAGTTTGAGGGTCACCAAGATGCCATGGTAACCATTAGAGACATTTCTCCTGGTTTTTGTTGAGCAACAGGAAAAAGCCCCTTCTTTGCAAACATGAGTTTGACTATTTCTACAGGGACTTTTAAGAAAAGTCTGCTTATATTCAAAATTCAAACTTCTGAAAGTACTTTGAATATAAAATTATTACAAACTGTTCAATAAATGATCAGTGTTTTTAATTGAGAGTAATTTTCATGTGAATGTGTTTTACTGGAGGCATCCATGTTTGTCAAAGAACACTACTGCCACCTACTGGTTAGTGACGTCACGGTGCGGTATCGGCTGTTGATCAAGTCCCAGTGCTGTATCTGGTGTTTGTCACAACGCGCTATTATCCAAGTCATCTTGAAAACATTCTTCTTCCAAATGTTGGCTACATATTACGGTTTTTTTCTCTGGCCAGAAGTTCCATGGCAAATCCTCCCTCTTCAAGTTGGCGATCCAACGACCAACCCGTCCGTGGAGGATCAGGAATCAGAAAGGTGGAATAACTTTTTTTTTCCACTTTCACCCGATGTATTCCAGCATCCAGCTGCCATGCACGTGGGCATTGTCAGTTTCACTATAGCTCTGGTGAATTTCAATGGTGAAGTCCTCTGGAAATCTTCAATAATTGTTGTTGATTGCAGATGTGTCTAGTAGTTCCCATTGATTTAGCTTGTAAAGCGGGGAGAATGGCGCTAGGCTTACCGCACCGTGACGTCACTGCTGGAAGATGGCAGGAGTTGCGAGGAAAATTGTTTTTTTAATTTTTTTTACAGACTAATGGTAAATTCCGCCGTGAAGGTATTAGTTTTAGGTAAAGATAATGATCCATTGATAATTTCTTGCTGAGCGGACTTTTCCTTTAAATAAGACCAAGATTGTGTTTTACAGACAGCAATCCCTTCAGGTGGGTTTGGGGTGAAATAAAAGATAGATCTCTGGAAAGGCACATCATAAGCACTCTGAAGTACAGTAGAGGATGGGTGATACTGTGGGATTGTATCTTCTCCAAAGGTTGATTGATTTTGCTTGTAAAGCGGAGAGAATGGCGCTAGGCTTACCGCACCGTGACGTCACTGCTGGAAGATGACTCGGTGATCGTAACAAAAATAATTTCCATTTTTTTACTGATAACGCTAAATTCATTAAACCACCGTGAACATATTCAGGGTTTATACAGGAATGAATAACCATAACTTAATTCATTTTAATGCTCTTAGAAATTATTTTAATGCCACCAACAGGTCCCCGTCGACAGGCTGCAGCAATGTCTCGAATTCCTCGTTTTCCAGCCACTTTTGTTGAAATTGTAATTTTTTCCCCCGTTCTCTTAGCCTGGTGAGACCATCCTGATCTCGCGAGCTTTCAAGGTTTCACTCGCTAATCAGTCTGGCTACTTTCCGTTAAAGAAAATTTGGAGCCGTTCACCAAACGAACGTCCAATCAGCGTTGGCTTTGAGGCGGGTTGAGGTTTGACGCAAAGAGAAGCGCGACAGTTCAGCCGATGAAACTAGCGTTAGCGTGGCTATCGAGCAAGTTTTATCGGAATTACAGAGTATTTCTTCACTGAAAGAAGAGCAAAACACTGCTCTGGAGGCTTTTCTCAGAGGAAAAGATGTTTTTGCTCTTCTCCCGACTGGTTTCGGCAAGAGTTTGATCTATCAATTGGCTCCTCTTCGTCGTCGCTCTGTTACGTCATATGCTTCGTTGATCTGATTGGTTTATTTGGCCCGTCTATCACCAACATAGGCCAATCAGCTAACCAGTATTTTCGCCCCTTCCCAAAATTACTTCAACGGAAGGTTTCCAGATGGATATGCGGAGCAAATCCATCTGGCGGAGTCAGGTTACATCATAAGCACCCTGAAGTACAGTAGAGGATGGGTGATACTGTGGGTTTGTATCTTCTCCATAGGTTCTGGGGGTCCTGTGGTGTACAGGCTCTTTTAAGTGATCAGAGATTTCAATAAAAACTTGACATCTGCCAGAAAATAAATAAAAAAAGGTCTTTTAAGTCTAGTCTTTCATAAAGATGCTGAAAGGAGAATAGTTACCCAGACATCAGATAACCTTTGCTCCACCTTTGTCCCTAAATCTACACTCTGAAAAGAAAAGAGCTTTTGGACAATCCAGGAGGACAACTCATTCTTAACGTGGCTCTTTTTGTCCCCTGGATCAATGTTCTCAAATTACAAACTGTGTTTTTATAAGCTGCTCGCCATCAGATAGCCCTGCTGCAGTTAAAGACCCATTTATCTAAAGGTCACTTTACTAAAGGGTCCAACGTATTTGCTCATGCTTGTTACTCCATCATCCTTTGTCGGCGTTCTTCCTCAGCTCTTATTCAGCAGGATTGTCCTTCAAGCATTCACGTGTCAGCACATTGTCAGGGAATTTGACGATCTCTGTTGTCAGCTTCGGTGCCCGTCGGTCTCCTCTTTCCCACACTGCCCTGCTCTCTTGATTACTGCTCAGTATACCAGCAGTAACCTCAGCATTATATATTTATCCTCTGTTCTCTTTTCCCTTGGCCTCTCTGCAGGAAGGTCATAGAGCGGGTCAGTGTCAGATGAAGCCCCAGGAGGTGATGGGAAATAATTGTCTGGTAAAAATATACACTGAAGAATTCAGGCTATCATGGTAGACCCTAACGTACCTTACAGTCTGACTTTTCCTGGATTACCTTTCTGCCTTATGCCCTAATTTTTGATTAATTTAAGAGATAAGAAGGGTAACGTATGTCAGCAATGCAGAAACATTCAGATATCTGACGTTTCTCTTAACAGTGCAGATAGAAAATGGTTATAAAGTCATATAAGATAAAAAGAACCAAATTAGTTTTAGCTTCTTTATCAAGAAAAGTGGATCACAAGTTATTTGCTGATAGGAATAATGCTGCAGAAGGACTGGTTTTATATGTGTGGATGTTCACACTGGCTGAGAGCTGTCTTATAAGATCATATCTATGTGGTAAAACTGCTCATTTTTATCTATGTGCCGTTTGTCTGAGCATTATCGCTGTTTGGAGGCATGCAGGTCAATCCGTGTTCAAATCTGTTGTATAAACAAACACTTTAAATCCTAGATCCGAAAGCCAGTGAAGTAGCAGCACTTCAAATACTGCAGAAATATAGCCTTTTAAGTTCTGATCATTGTAAGTTTTTCCTTTTTCATAGTTACTTTCAAATAGATCAACTTCGAAAGCTCGCGAGATCAGGATGGTCTCACGACTCGAGGCTATAGCAGTACGGCAATTGCCATATTGCTCCACTTGTTTCATGCATATAAATTGCTTTATTGTGATTATGCAGGGAGTTTTACAGTTTATATGGACACTGCAATGTAAATAGAACAGAAGAGGAAAAACAGAAGAAAAAAAAGAGAAAAGGTGAAAGAGAGTAGATAGAAAGGAGTCAGTAACAAAACATTTCCAGTCTGCTTCATCACCTGCAACGAGATGCAAAAAGAACAGCACAACCGAAAGACATGGTACGAGACATACAATAAAGCAACACCTTCAAACTATACCTGAAGTAGTATTATTTCCAATTCTTAAAGTGCAGCAGTGATCAAATTTAAACTGTGTGGGAGAAAAAAAACATGGGAACAAAGCGCATTGATGTGGAAGTTCAGAGCATTAAAATATATATATGGTGCATTTTTGGTTTGGGGTTGTCAGTTTGATCTAGAGTAGGCCTTCCCAAAGTCGGTCCTCGAAGGCCTTTAAAGGTTTCCCTGCTCCTGCACAGCTGATTTTCATTGAATGCTGATCAACAGGCTTTTGCTGAACTGCAATCATCAGAATCAGCTGTGCTACAGCAGAGAAACATCTCAAACCTGCAGGACAGCGCCCCCTGACTTTGGGGATGACTAATTTAGAGTTTTTTTTAGGCAGTTCAGCTATCTGATGGCAGTGGGGAAGAAGCTGTTGCTGAATCTGCTGGACCTGCATTGAATGCTGTGAAGCCTCTTCCCAGAGGGCAGCAGGGAGAACAGTCCATGGTGGGGGGGTGAGGGGTCATTGATGATGTTACGGGCTCAGGACTCGCAGCGCTAGGATGAAATGTGTTTTATGGAGGTCCGCAACCAGAGGTGCTGGTAATGGAAACTGTAAACCAGCAAAATATAAAAAATATGATTTGGTAAAGGTTCTTTCTCATTTACCACCAGCTATAAAAGCAGAATTGAGAGTTTTTAAATCATAGGTGAAGCAATGTCTAAAACAAACATGTCTGATCTACCCGGCTGTGGAGTTAATTTTTATATATTTTTGGTATTTTTATGCTTTTCGGTTTTTTGTCTTAGAGATCTGACATCAATCCCTGCATTCAATATCATCAATTTAAAAAAAAAAATTTTTTAGTAAACGTATAACCAAGGACTGGGTTTGCAAATACGCCTGTGACTAGAAGACTAAAGTAGAGAACCACAATTGTCTGTTTTTCTTCAACATATGAGATTGTTGGATGTGCTGTCCCTGATGAAATAAATGTTTATATCTGCTGTTATGTTCAGTTAGTTTATAATAAATAAAAAAATTAAGCAGCTGAAATTCATTTAGCTAATTAAGATGATTATTTAGACCTTTCAGATGCCACAGCTGTTTTTTCTATAGCTGGGCTTCCCCTGTTGTCCTGTATGGAGGATAAAAAGTGCCAAAATTAAATAAACACAGCATTAAATAAATTATTAAATGTGTCAATAATTAATTAAATGTGGAATTAAATAAATAAATGTGTCATTCATTAATTAAAACCACGTCACTAATATAAAGTGCCACAATTAAATAAATAAATACAGAGATAAACAATTAATTAAATGTGTAATTCATTAAATAAATAAGGAATTAAATATATAAATGTGTCATTAATTTAATAAAATACGTCTTCATTTTATTAAAAAATATATAATTATTTCAGTGTGCATTTAATTATTTCATGGTCCTGTGTCGCAGTGCATTGAAACCATTAAAAGAATCTGTCAAACTCACCCATCAAAGTTAGGGGGCGGTTATCTAACACCTGATTGGTCACCATGCACATTAAGGCGAAGCAAATCGATTACAGAGACTCATTTCGCGTTAATCCCGCCCCCTAACTTTGATGGGTGAGTTTGACAGATTCTTTTAATGGTTTCGATGCACTGTGACACAGGACCATGAAATAATTAAATGCACACTGAAATAATTATATATTTTTTAATAAAATGAAGACGTATTTTATTAAATTAATGACACATTTATATATTTAATTCCTTATTTATTTAATTAATTACACATTTAATTAATTGTTTATCTCTGTATTTATTTAATTATTTATTTAATGCTGTATTTATTTATTTAATTTTGGCACTTTTTATCCTCCATAGTCCTGTGGCTCCTTCCTCTTTATTTATTTTGTCACCATTTTTTTGTTTTTCCACAATTGCACCTGCTGCCTTGCTGCTTGCATCTGGCTCATCTAAAAACTTCCAACATGATGCAGACAAGCTTTAATAAGGTACGTTATTTATATTGAATTGAAGTATTTCAAATGTTACACATAACTAATAACGGTGCATTAAAAATGTGCGCATGTTCTGTGTACTTGGCTCTCACGTTCATTTCTTTTGTCATGCATTGGAGAAATTATACGAGGGAATGTATTACACATCATAAACAGCCATCAGTATTTCCAACAGCTGGTTACAGAAACCCCTTCGAGATACAATATTTAATTTCCCGTCGGGATTAATGAAGTATTTTTGAATTGAAGTGAACAAAAAAGTTTTGCTGATTTGTTTTATTAAAAAAACAAAATCCAAAGCAGTTGTGTTTACTCCTCAGGCTGTTGGTATTATGAAATTTCTGTTTATAAATCTACAGCGCAGCCTGATTTTACAGGAAAAATAAATCACATTTGCTTAAAAGCAGAGCTTTGGGCCATGCTTCACGATAAAGGAGAGAGAAATGTGTTTTTGTTATATCTTTTTATTTATATTGCCTCTGTTAAAAAAAAGTATTCAACTATTTACTCCGGTTAAATAAACGGAGATCGATGGATTTCACCTAGTCGGCATTTTATTTTATCTTTGCAAAGAGAGAACAGTTCATCATTATTGCACGGTAATCAGCCCTGTTCTGATCTGGACCGCGTTCGTTCATCTTACTTACAATAATGAAAAGTAGTCAGAGTCAAAACAAATTACAGACACTGGTTAATCAGTAAAATGTTAAGAATAAACCTTGAGAAAGAATCTGACTTGTTATGGGAAGAAGTATGTCTTGTCTACAAACACCCCTCATTGTGTGGCATTGCAGGCGATACAGACTGAGTATATAGCATAAATCAATATATGAAATAAGAGAAATCTAAATTTTCTGACCACAGACTCGTCACACATCAACCTGACAGACAGAGCTTTGTGTTTAGATGTATCAGGTATCCAGAAGTTGACAGGAGGCTGACGACAGATTTAGCCCAGCTGGGAGATTTGGAACTAAAATTATAGTTGGAGCCTAAGGATTGCAAATTACAAGAAAATATATATATATATATATATCATGATTAGATGAAAGATTTCCTTATAGGCATTTTGAAGTACAGTTTAGCAAAGTAGAATTGAAGATGTAATGCAGATATCTTGCTTTAGATCTAAATAGTCTCCAGTTCTGCTGCTCAGCACATCTATAATAGCCAAACACAGACAGAATTTACCACTTAGGGTGCGAAAACAAGTCAGAGTGACCCAGAAGGGGATAGAGCCAGAGTGAGAAGAGGATTCAAGCACTGATGAAACATTTCCTCCATGTGATTAACCCTCCTTCTTTCTTACTGCCTAACAATACTTGCATTGATGTGTTAAAGGAAAAGTCCGCTCATATTCAGAATTCAAACATCTAAAAGTCCTTTAAATATGAATTATTACATACTGTTCAATAAATGATATGTTTTTTTTTTTTATTCAGAGTAATTTACATGTGAATGTGCTTTACTGGAGGCATCCATGTTTGTCAAAGAACACTACTGCCACCTACTGGTTAATGACGTCACGGTGCGGTATCGGCTGTTGATCAAGTCCCAGTGCTGTATCTGGTGTTTGTCACAACGCGCTATTATCCAAGTCATCTTGAAAACATTCTTCTTCCAAATGTTGGCTACATATTACGGGTTTTTTCTCTGGCCAGAAGTTCGATGGCAAATCCTCCCTCTTCAAGTTGGCGATCCGATGACGAACTCGTGGATCAGGAATCGAAAAGGTGAAATAACAATTTTTTTTCCACTTTTACCCGATGGGTTTCCCGAAGGATTCTCCACCATGAACAGAATCAAAAATAAATCTGATCCAGGCTCAAAATGAGCACCTTGATATGTGCTTGAGAATGGCTTAGTCTCCATTCAAACCCAGGTTTAAAGCCTTGCAGGGCAGCCTAAAGCCCACTGCCAACATTAATGTGTTTTATGAAATATGTGAATCAGGAAATTGTCTATATGCCAAACTGAGCGATTGTTGTTCTCTGCTTCAAAAAACACTTTAGATTTAAAATTTATTTTTTTATATGTATATACATATTTATTTATTTTTTTTGTTTAAAAATTCAGTGTATAACATGGAGGCATAAAAACCTGATTTTATTTCAGTGTCTATTCCTGTTTAAAGTAACAAATTATAAATAAAAATATCTCAAAACCTTTACTGGTTGATGATTTTCTTTATTCGGACCCCGCTGATTTTTAATTGGTTACCCCTGACATTTACAAAACTCCAGGTGTGCTTCTACCTTCATCTAGTGATCACTGAGAAAGGAATGGGGCTAACCATCTACCAGAGGTCTACCATTTTTCTCCATGCTTATAACTTTCCTAGTGAAGCACGGTTTTTATTTAGATTTTGATTGGTCAATGGAAGAATTTGATTCTGGTGTATTGTAAAAGATCAAACCTAAATCATGCAGTCTTTCTGCCCTTAACAGATTATCAATCCAAGGGGATACAGAAGCTCATATCCAGCGACTATTTAGGACCGTCACCCTAATCTTTAGTTTACACAGATACTTCTCCAGATTAGTTTTTGATAAAGCTTATAGTTAGAGTGACTCAGGTTATCCTGAGCTATCTCTATAGTTATGCTGCTATAGGCTTAGAATGCTGGAGGACATAGGGACCCCCATTTCATCATTCTGCTTCATTCTATCTCTATTCTCCTATTGTGCAGAATTTGTTAGTTCAATCTCTAACGTTCTGCTTTCTCTGCTTTTCCTCATAGTAGCTTCATCTGGTCTGTTCCTGTTTGGCTGTGACTCCATCCTGGAGAGAAACATCAGCTGTGCTGCTTCCATCAACACCTTTGTTTCTAAATGCTCGAGATCGGCCTGTTTTCCAATGTAGTCCTGTTTCTCTGACCGTGATTGTGTGTGTTTCCTGGACGGGGCCGCCTTTTGCAGCTGCTTTTTGTGTCTCTGCTTCTTTTTCTATGTCTGCTTCTGTCTCCTTGAACCCCAGTCGGCCTCAGCAGATGACCGCTCACACTGAGCCTGGTTCTGCTGGAGGTTTCTTCCTGTTAAAAGGGAGTTTTTCCTCTCCACTGTCGCTACAAGCATGCTTAGTGTGAGGGATTGGATTTGAGTCAATGAGTCAATGAGTATACAACCAGTATGATCTGGTTGAAGTGTAAAGTGCCTTGAGATGACTTGTGTTGTAAATTGGTGCTATATAAATAAACTGAATTGAATTGAATCACAAGAAAAATGCTGGTTATGTAAAAGAGTACTTTAAATCTGAAGCTGCCAGGATAGACTGTATATAATTTGATGCAATTGGTGATGATGTTATTAAAAGCGCATCCTAAAATAAAAAGAAGAAAAGCAGAAACAGCTTCAAAAAGATGGGGTTCTGACTGATGGGCTAAAAACCTCACTAATTAGCATAATAAAGTGCAAATTATGTGTTAAAACACTTCACTACGTGTAACTCTGCTGCTTTTAAACAGCCGACTTGTTTTTCTCAGAGTCCCTCCTAGCGTTGCATAAAAAAGTAATTAGCTCTTACAATAAAAATGTGATATGAAATTATTTTACAGCTGCATAACATGAAAGTAATGATTATTATAACAGCATAGTTTTTATTGTCCCTGCAGTCGGCCATTAGTGGCCTAATTTGAAATGTATGTAAAAGGCATTTATTTAACGGTGCCATAAAGACAAGCAGATTTTTTTCTTTCTTTCTTTGCTGCATTTAATAGATAAACTACAGTTAATCAGAGCAATTGCTAAATAATGGGGAATCTGGGAGGTATTTAATCACAGCTGTAATATCAAAGCTTCTACCAGGAGCAAAGAAAAAAAAGAAAAGACTCTTTTCACAAGACACTTCATGCATGTGAAGTGATGTGAGTGAGAGAGTATAAGACGGTAGGAGAGGGAATTAAATGGGCATGAAATGATCACATCTGTCCAACGCAATCAGGCCTTTTTTGGTGCAGAAGCACTGGGTGTTCGATAAAATCACCCGGCAGTTTGCATTTCCTCCCAGTATTATTTCCAGCACTTTGAATAGTTTTCCTTTTCTGATGGAGGTTGGGGAGGGATTGCTATTTTGGAGGTAATTGTTGTGTTGCTGTATGCGCCTTGAGAGACAGAATTGCTCTGTACGCATCAACGTTGTTTATTCGTTGTTTAAATGAGGGCCAATATAAACAGCCTTGGATGTTTCAGTGGAGAGGCTCAGAGGTGTCATTTTTTAATGACTTGTCCCCCGTCTCTTTGTTGAGTAGGACATGATCTGTGGCGTTAGCAATAAAACAAAATCTTCAATATGTCTGAGCTATTTTTTTTTCTCCCCCCCCGCCCGCCTCCTAGCAGAAGCTTCCTTATGTAAATGAAATTCTTGACCTCCTAACAGTTTCTTTCTCCACTACGGAAGAGGATTAGGGCCACTGGAAAAAAAAATGTTAACTGATTTTTAGTATGGTAAAAAAGTCACAATTCTGACTTTTTTCTCAGAATTCTGACTTTAATCTCAGAATTCTGACTTTTTTATCAGAATTCTGACTTTTTTTATTGTCAGAATTCAGTCAGAATTCTGAGATTAAAGTCAGAATTCTGAGAAAAAAGTCAGAATTCTGAGATTAAAGTCAGAATTCTGAGAAAAAAAGTCAGAATTCTGACTTTAATCTCCCATGTTAAACTGAAATAAAATTAAAAAATCAGTTAACTTTTTTTTTTTTTTTTGTGGCCCTAATCCTCTTCCGTACTCCGCCCTGTGCTTGAACTTTGTTTTCTTTTTGCCCCTAATAAATTCTCTCAATCTATCCTCCGACTCTCCCTCTCACACTCTGCCATTTATCTCCTCGGAGCTTTTGCTGACTTGGGTGATTTATTCACATCTCAAATTTAGTTGGGTGGTGAAATGTGACTGGTGTCTAAGACCCTGGGGCGGCTGACTGGTTGCAGCTGAATACATTTTGAGCCCACGTTCCTCCATCCCAGCCTTTCATTTCAGACTGAATGAGAGCGGCCTCAGTGGATGCTTCACAACATCAACACTTCAGGGTGTGTTACAATTTAAACTAATTATGTTAGTCAATGTTTACAATTTACTAAAGTTTATTTTTTCTTTTGTCTAATAAAAAATGACAATCTTAAGTACCCAACAATAAAA
Organism: Cyprinodon tularosa; assembly: GCF_016077235.1. Lineage (NCBI taxonomy): Eukaryota > Metazoa > Chordata > Actinopteri > Cyprinodontiformes > Cyprinodontidae > Cyprinodon > Cyprinodon tularosa. The sequence continues at coordinate 155,256 of NW_024039466.1, read as the reverse complement.
GCTAAAAGAGTAAAAATAAATGTGTTGATTGTCATGCATGTTTGGATTTTAGGAAATCACACAGCACTTAGAAAGGAAACCCCACCTGTCAAATGTTCTGATGCCAGGCAGCCGATGTGCCTCCGGTACGTTAGCACTGTCTCAACCCAAGCTTGTGTTGTTGGTGTCCATAGCAACCAGTGGTTATCTTAGCCTGATGGTTCTACAGGTTGTTCCTGTCGATACCAGAGGGGCAGCTTATGCAGCAGGTTCACTGTAATAAGGATGAAAGGATGTTTGATAGATAGATAGATAGATAGATAGATAGATAGATAGATAGATAGATAGATAGATAGATAGATAGATAGATAGATAGATACATAGATACATACATACATACATACATACATACATACATACATACATACATACATACATACATACATACATACATACATACATACATACATACATACATACATACATACATACATACATACATACATACATACATACATACATACATACATACATACACTGGAAAAAATCTAAATCTAGTTAAGTAATTATTTCTTGAAATAAGTGCTTTTGTTCTTGGATTTATGAGTTCAAGAGACATTTTGCCAATGGATCCAGACAATTTACACTTAACCTCCTACACCCTCAGGGGGTATAAATAAATTTATGCCTTACAAAAACACACAAAAGTAAATCACTTATAGCCTCACAGCTATTAGATTTAAGAAGAAACTTTTGGTACGTCTGTAAAGGTAAGATGTCATAGAATGGTTTTCTGGTGTCAGCACCATTGTAGCTTTGACCCTGCCTGAAATATTAGGGACAAAATACAAAATATTTTGCATTTTTTGAACCTCGCCAAAATTTTCTTTGAAATAAACATTGCAAAACACTACCAAAATATTATTTATAGCACAAAAAAGTAGTACAGACTTTTAAATCTAAATGTTGTGTAAAAATATACCAAATTTGGACTCAATCAGATGAATCATATTTATTTTAGAATGGTATTAGTGAGACATTTCTTAGGCGGAGAGGCCATTTTGGCACATTTATCCAAAAATGTCACCAAACTGTGCCAAATGTGTTTTTTACATCAATACTGGGGGTTTGTTAAAATTACAAGGTCACGTAGCAGCTGGACCCGCCGATGGGTCCGTAGGGTTCTAGGGGTTAAAATAAGAAAACACAATTGCATTGTCTTATTTCAAGTGCATCGCTTCTAATTATCTTTTTTATAGAGTAAAAAAACTCATCCCTTTGGCAAACTATATCTTTTACCTACTCTAATTAAGGGTAAATACACTTAATTTAGGAGATTTTTACTTATTTGTAGATCGTTTTTCCAGTGTAGATCGATAGATAGATAGATAGATAGATAGATAGACGGACGGACGGACGGACGGACGGACAGACAGACAGACAGACAGACAGACAGACAGATAGATAGAAAGATGAGTCACCGAGGCACAATCTCAAATGATTTATTTTAAAAGTTAAATCTTTTAAAGTTAAAAACCTTCAAACTTCTTTTGACGACAATAGTCAGTCATAAGCTCCTTAGATTTTTCAAAAGAAAATAAACATTTGACTAATTGTTCGCAATTTTATCAAGGTTTTTCTTGCCTTTTGTTGCAAAACACTAATTAGATTTTGTTGCAATCTTCAGTATAGAGCAGCAATAGCTACAAAATTGAAATAAATTCATTCAAATGTTTTCCTTTTCAGCTTTTTATTTTCTGAGACTTGAGGTCCAGCAAACCTCCCTGGGTGACCTGATGGAAACTTGAAATACAAAACTACTAAAACTGTTGTTTTGTGACAAACTGGTTTTTATCTTTTGGAAAATTATTTCCTCTTATTATTTTGGAAACTGGAAACTAAAATATAATACAAACATTGAAGAATTGCTCATCCTGAAAGCTTCACAGGAGAGGTCTGACCTACAGATGGAGAACTGGACAGAGAAGAGGGAGGTGAGTTAAAATAGAAGTTGTCTGTCCTGTTCTATCCTTGGGAGCTGCTTGGGTTTTATATCACTTGCTGTCAAAGGATTGGTGGAGTGAGGCACAGTACTCCTAGTCCTCCCTGTCCTCATCAATATAGAGACTGAACTTTACAGCAGGCTGCAGGACAAATCAATGTGTGTCTTTGCTTGAAAACATCTTTGATAAAAAAGGACTGAAAAACATGAATCATTTAGAGGAGATGGCCTAAAAACACCTTTTTCATTCATCGCTTTTATTAACTGGGCAATTTGTTCATAGAAAGGTGCAAAAGGACAGATTTACTAGCAATAAAACTGAACGGAGTGTTTGTTTTAGAGAGCTGCAATAAAACAATGCTGCTCCATCTGCAGACACTGTGCTATAACTCTTCAAACCTGTTATTTTTCATCCCAGTCCAGGAGTTAATCTACACTCTGCTGCACACTTCCACGTCCTCCAGGTAGAACTTACTCAATAATACTATGGTAGTTTTTATTTACGCTATTTCTGGGAGAAATAAACTTGGACAAGTAGCATTATCTGCTTTCTTTCCTGTACAAAATAGATTTATTATTAAATGTAAAAATAAAAATACATTTAACAGATTTATTAGACATTATTAGACATTTTTGACATTTTAGGATTTTAATAAATATAATACAAAGGCAGCCAAGGAGAGAAAAGAAAAAAATTAAGAGAAATCTAAAGTGGCAGCTGGTTTGAAGACTTAACAAACCGGCATCCATGAATGGATTTATGAGCGCTCTGTAAAAGTCCTGGTCTGCTTGTATCTCACCATAGGGGTAGATGATCACTAGTGACAAAATTAAAGTAATTAGAAAAAATAAAAGCTATTCTGGCAGTATGTGAGGATGCCCTTTTATATCAACTTAGATGTAAGCAGTCAACCATGTCACCACAAGAGCAAATGACTCAACCACTGTAGTAGTTTTATCTAAAGCTCGGACCCACATGCAGAGAAACCAATTCAGAGAGACCAGGGGGAAAGGTTTAACAGGTTTTATTGAACGGTGCAGCATTGCTCTGAACTCTGCTCAGGCGGGACTGGAAGGTGAGGGAAAGACACAGCGATTAGTTCAGGCTCAGTGGGAAATTTCATTCGTGGATTTGGAGAAGAGGATCTGGTTGTTGACTCACGTTTCCAGAAAATTTGTAGACTCTTTGACTCCAATCTGTGTGCTGTATTCCAGCGTTAGTCTGATTCGGTGGAGGGCGGAACAGCGTTTACCCAGAACACGGTCGGTTGTAGGTGAACAGAGAAACTGACTGCCTCTCAGATTTCCTGCGGTACTTGAACGGGTCGTAGTGGAGATGATTCCCTTGCTCAGTGTGTAAACTCAACGTCCTCTCTGGGAGACTGGATTCAAACTTCCAGTTTGAATCCCCAGCTCAGTTTGAGGCTCAGTTGAACCCTCCAGGGAGAGAAGGTCCGAAAGATCCAGTTTTCAGGATGACTTCCTGCCGAGAGGCAAAGACAAAAAACAAAGTTTAAACTCAGGTTGACAAGAACTCAGTCTTACTCAGCAAAAACTCAGCTGGGCTAGAGCACCCAAAACTGGCAAACACTCTGGCGTCGAGGTAAAGGCAATCAGCAGCTTAAGAACACTCCGTTAATGAGGTAACCATCAGCAGGTGAGTGAGGAGGCGGACCAGAACCAGGCGCCTCCTGGTGGAGGAAGGGAGACAAACATAAAAAACAAACAGACAGACTGGAGCCCTGACAGTCACACTGTGATTGCTCAGCTATCGCTTTCCTCCGGGTTTTTAAATCGGTGTTTAAAAAGCTAAAACTTGACTTCAAAGTCTAAACTATCATTTGTATTTGGAGTGCATTACCAGTTATAGAATATTACAATTTTATCTCAATTTTGACTTTAATATTAGAAGAATTTGCTATGGACCTGAATTTCAGATGTCAAGTTTAGAAGCAAACTATTTCCCTGAATCAAACTGAAAGTCAACAGTTTTCCAAAGGAAAGAAAAAGCAAATAAGCTCTAGCTGCCCTTTTTGTATTGGCTGGAAAGAGTCTGAATTTGCACATTAGATGTGGAAGTTTTCATATTATAAAATCATATGATATTATCGTTGTTGCCTGTTGCATATAACTCTGATTCTTGGTATTAATGTAAAGTTAAAACTAACCTTTTAAAAATGAATGTGTGCATTTATATATGTGGAAACACGAGTGTACATGGATATGTATACATTTGTTTCCCTGTTTTTTGTGTCATGATCGGTTTAATGAATCTGACCCACATGCAGAGAAACCACTCAGAGAGCACGGAAAACGTTTAACAGGTTTATTAAGGGGGTTAAACAGGAGTTGGATCTGGAACTCAGTGAGCTGGTAACCTGGAACTGGAAGCGAGAAGGGAAGTTCAGTGAAGAATGGGACTCACGTAGAGGGGGGCCTTGTTAGTCCTTGAATCCAGACTGTGTGGTAAATCCAGAGAAAGGTGCACACGTTAGAGGGCGGACAGGTTGACTAGCGTTGGACCCGGAGGAGTAATGGAGCGGACTCTCATTCGGATTTCTGATGGGAACTTGAACAGAACATGTAGAGGTTTTCCCCTGCTTAGTGTAACTCGGTTTTTCCTTCCAGGGGAGAGAAGGTCCAGGAATCCAGTAACAGAAAAGTTTCCTGCCGAGCAGCAAAGACTTTTTAGACTCAGCTAAACTCAGCTTGGTTAGAGTACCCAAAACTGGCAAACACTCTGGCGTCGAGGTAGTGACAGCCCACTGCTCAAATACTCCTCCAGTTAATGATCCAATGAGCTGCAGGTGTGCAGAGATGGACAGCAAAGACGGGGCACCACCTGGTGGTGGAGAGAGAAAAACACACAAACTAGATTCCTAACATTTTGTTTTTGATTTGTTTGTTTCTTTGTATGGGTTTTTGTTTGATTGCTGGTTTGTTTATATTTTTTATTAGTTTAAGAATGGTGGGAGAATTGCAGAAGGGAAACTCGTAACAGTTGAGATTCAATATTAAGTTTATATGGCATTGTTATGAAAAACAAATAATGTTAAAAATATATTTTAAAAAAGTGGTAGTAGAACTAATAAAAGACTAACAGGTGGTAGTGTTGCAGTAGGACCTAACAAGAAATTAATTAGGTGTAAATACAATAAATACTGAACAGAGAAGAGATAAGGCTTATAAAGAAAACACAAACTGACACATGAATATTTTAAAGCAGCAGCAAAAAAAAAAAAAACAACAACCAAAAACTGCAGATTTAGAGAATCATCAAAGCCAGAAAGAAACTGTATATTTCTATAGAAATCAATTTTCTGGACCCTCAGCACTTACTAGTTTTTTCTTTAATAATTCAACCTGCTGGTGGTAGCAGAGGGATTTCCATCTTTGAAGAACCATAGCTGTATATTTGATAATATTGCAGAATAGCGTGATGGTTGGTTTTTGCTTCTTAGCAAGAAAAGTTCCTGGTCTGAATCCCACATGACTTAACCTTCAAGTTTTCCTGCCTGTGTTTTGGAGCCCATATTTTGATAATTTCTTCAACTTTAATCTTCTGGGATTTGACCTTAAATGCCCAAATACCCGAAATAACAACATATTATATTCAGAAATGTATTAATCCTCCTTTATTAGTATTTCCACAGACTCTTAACCCTTTAAAGCCCGATCCAAGAATAAAACAAATCAGAAAATTACTTTTTTTTGGGTCTGAAATCCTTATTTGGCCTTTTAACAAAATATGTAAAAAGAAAAAACAAAAATAAATTTTTAATATTAATAATTTATTACTATGCGATAAGTCAAAATTATTTTTTGTGTAGTCTTCTGCCCTCTGTTATCAGATATATCTGATTGTGTACTATAGGATTTTGAGCAAAGTTTTTACCATTAAATTATGCAAAAGGTGTCAGACGCAAAACATTTCAGAAACCGTATGTATCAAATATGATACATTTGGCATTATAGGGTTAAATGGTTTTAGGACAGACTAGGACAGACTGGTGACCTGTTCAGCACACATGTCATCTCAAGGCACTTTACAGTTCACCAGATTATCCAGTCAAATTGATTCAAAGTGTTCTTTTCAAGGAAAACCAGCTGATTGAATTGACTCATTGACTCTTTAGCAATCCCCTCACACTAAGCATGCTTGTAGCGACAGTGGAGAGGAAAAACTCCCTTTTAACAGGAAGAAACCTCCAGCAGAACCAGGCTTGGTGTGAGCGGCCATCTGCTGAGGCCGACTGGGGTTCAAGGAGACAGAAGCAAACACACAAAGCAAACCTGACGGGAATGTGGTAGAAGATGATGGATGGACTGTCCTTTAACTGCATCATGATTAAATAATATTATACAGTGATTTAAATAACCCATTGCAGCTCTCTCAGTGTATGCACTGTTGGGTCAGTTTTTTTCCACGGTGAGGCCAAACATTCACCCTAACCTTGAGTATTTTTCAGCCTCAGCAGGTTTCCTTCTAAAACTGCCTTTCCTTGCTTTGCTCCCATCTTCTCATCAAGCCTGACCTCTCCATCCAGAACAGGATTCCTACAGGATCATGCCACAACCAGAATGTTTCACGGGGGAAATGATGCATGGAGGCCAAAAATTCAGTGCCGTTCTCATCTGGCCAGAACACTTTTCTGCGTCCTTGACATGGCTTGGGGAAAGCAATAAATAAATCTTTATGTGGTATTCTTTGCCAAGGTTTTTTAACTCTGAATTCTTTTAAAAAGTGAGATTTGTGGAGATTCTATCAGATTTTCCTACTGTACCTCCTGGTTTAACTGGCTGAATGAAAAGAAATGCATTTAACTTTTGTTTTTCAATGTGACTAAATAATAAAGATTCAAATTTTGATGAATACCTTTTTGTTTAGTTTTTCCTGCAAACTGCTGTTTGTTTGTTCTCATTTCCTTTGTACAGGAGGGGGTTAAAAAAAAAGCCTACACATTATTCTAGCTTTCAATTTTTTTCTGTATTATTGATTAAATATAAAAGGAACATTGCAAGAAACCAAGGGGGAAAAGAGCATACATTTATTTTAGAGCATGGGAAGAGACTTGATCACTGTGAGAAATCCCTCCCTGCCCAAGGCAGATATTTCTGTGGTGCAAAACAAATAAACATTTGTGCTCCAGGAGTCGCTTTGATCAATTACTTTTACATTTTTTTGGCTTTCAAGCTTAAAGCAGCACTTTTTCCTCTTAATTTGTACATCTCAGTTGATGCACAGTTATGAACTATTATAGTTTGTTTTACAGTTAAAATAAAGAGGAGTGGATTTACCACTAGGCAAAACTAGGCAGTTGCCTAGGGCCCCAAGTTCCTGGAGGCCCCATAAAATTCCCTTTACATGTTTAGGTAATACAGCTATTACTTATTTGTGGACATTAATTATGTTTTTAATTAAAATTCTTTCGTTGAAAAAACAATCAGAATGCCTATAATATTGAGTGTGTCTCAGCCCCCCCTTCAGTGTCCACCATATTGGATCAGTTCATTTGCGGCACATGTTCAGAAAGGTCCAAACAGACAGCAGCAGAGCAGTTTTGCCAACTTAGCGCTTTAGTAGCTATATTTAGCTACTTTTCAGACCCCTCTAGGACTTTGATTTCAAAGAAGCGCCTTTTTCTGCTACTGGGGACTTTGGCAACATCATGCATTCTATTTACTGCACATGTAATTTCACATGTGAGTAATTTCACCGATTTAGCGATTTAGTCGCTATATTTAGCAACTTTTCAGACCCCTCTAGCACTTTGATTTCTAAAAAGCTCCTAGCGTCAAATCTAGCGACTTTTTTCTGCTACTGGAGACTTTGGAGACAACATCTAAAAGCAGCGAACTCTGCTCTCCAGAGCGAGTAGATTGGTAACCCCGCCTCCTGCTCTCCTCTATCTTGTCTGCTGTCATGATTCATGCAGCTATTATTTCATCCAAATGAAAAATGGAGAACAGATAAGCAGATCATGGCTTGTCTACAGTGAAAAGAAGGACTGGGTTATTTACTTTGGCCTTTTTGGAAACACAGGAAGGAGCAATCAGCTAAGTGAGCTTAGTGCTTGGAAAAAATCTTTCATTCCTTTAGAGACAGCATTGTAAGGCAGCTGTGCATATTGCCAATATGAAAAGAAAAAGGGAAAAAAAAAGAAAACATAGAGAGGAAAACAGCAAGAATTGGGATAAGAAGAGAGGGAATAAAGGAAGAACAAATAATGGATTTCTATTCTATAAAAAATTCTGTATCTGTATAATGGGTCTGTTTAATGTGTTGTCTTCTCAGTTCAAAGGGCCCAGTGCCAATCCTTGCCTAGGGCCCCAATTTAACTAAATCCGCCCCTGAAAACCAATGCAATGTAGTTATTGTACTTTAAAACTGGAATCAATTATATATATATATATTTTTTTTTTTTTTTTTTACTGTTTTAATTGCATCATTAACAGCAATTTTCCATCTTAGATCTGTTAGAACCTCAGAAAAAACAGATTTTTTTTCTCACTCAATCCCCCAGGGGGTATTTTTCAGGTTTTAAACCCATTATTTTACATACTTCATAAAAATATTACCCAATCTTCATTTCAACCTGCAATTAAACTAGAGGTTATGAGGTGAAAATCTTCAAGTCTCCAAGTTAGCTAAGATGTGTATCTATTTTTATCACTTCTACAGAAAATCTAGCATCCCAGTAGTTTTAAGCATAGCATTTAGGGAATGTAGTTTAATTTAAAAGTGGTGAGGGTATTGCTTCCATGAGTTTATGTGTTACATACAGTGGGGCAAAAAAGTATTTAGTCAGCCACCAATAGTGCAAGTTCTCCCACTTAAAAAGATGAGAGAGGCCGGTAATTTTCACCATAGATATACCTCAACTATGAGAGACAAAATGAGAAAAAAAATTTCCGAAAATCACATTGTCTGATTTTTAAAGAATTTATTTGCAAAATATGGCGGAAAATAAGTATTTGGTCAGTTACAAACAAGCAAGATTTCTGGCTCTCACAGACCTGTAACTTCTTCTGTAAGAGGCTCCTCTGTCCTCCACTCGTTACCTTCATTAATGGCACCTGTTTGAACCCGTTATCAGTATAAAAGACACCTGTCCACAACCTCAAACAGTCACACTCTAAACTCCACCATGGCCAAAACTAGAGAGCTGTCAAAGGACACCGGAAAACAAAATTATAGACCTGCACCGGGCTGGGAAGTCTGAATCTGCAATAGGTAAACAGCTTGGTGTGAAGAAATCAACTGTGGGATCAATTATTAGAAAATGGAAAACATACAAAACCACTGATAATCTTCCTCGATCTGGGGCTCCACGCAAGATCTCACCCCGTGGGGTCAAAATGATCACAAGAACGGTGAGTAAAAATCCCAGAATCACACGGGGGGACCTAGTGAATGACCTGCAGAGAGCTGGGACCAAAGTAACAAAGGCTACCATCAGTAACACACTACGCCGCCAGGGACTCAAATCCTGCAGTGCCAGACGTGTCCCCCTGCTTAAGCCAGTACATGTCAAGGCCCGTCTCAAGTTTGCTAGAGAGCATTTGGATGATCCAGACGATGACTGGGAGAATATCATATGGTCAGATGAAACCAAAATAGAACTTTTTGGTAAAAACTCTACTCGTCGTGTTTGGAGGAGAGAGAATGCTGAGTTGCATCCAAAGAACACCATACCTACAGTGAAGCATGGGGGTGGAAACATCATGCTTTGGGGCTGTTTTTCTGCTAAGGGACCAGGACGACTGATCCGTGTGAAGGAAAGAATGAATGGGGCCATGTATCGTCACATTTTGAGTGAAAACCTCCTTCCATCAGCAAGGGCATTGAAGATGAAACGTGGCTGGGTCTTTCAGCATGACAATGATCCCAAACACACCGCCCGGGTAACGAAGGAGTGGCTTCGTAACAAGCATTTCAAGGTCCTGGAGTGGCCTAGCCAGTCTCCAGATCTCAACCCCACAGAAAATCTTTGGAGGGAGTTGAAAGTCCGTGTTGCCCAGCGACAGCCCCAGAACATCACTGCTCTAGAGGAGATCTGCATGGAGGAATGGGCCAAAATACCAGCAACAGTGTGTGAAAACCTTGTGAAGACTTACAGAAAACGTTTGATCTCTGTCATTGCCAACAAAGGGTATATAACAAAGTATTGAGATGAACTTTTGTTATTGACCAAATACTTATTTTCCACCATATTTTGCAAATAAATTCTTTAAAAATCAGACAATGTGATTTTCTGGATTTTTTTTTCTCATTTTGTCTCTCATAGTTGAGGTATATCTATGATGAAAATTACCGGCCTCTCTCATCTTTTTAAGTGGGAGATCTTGCACTATGGTGGCTGACTAAATACTTTTTTGCCCCACTGTATGTAGCTGGATTCTTCATTCCCCTCTGCTTGAGCATCCTGTATTAGCATGGGCGGTTCTAGCCAGGGGCCAACGGAGGCCAGTGGCCCTGTAGGTCATGTCTTTGCCCCTGCTATGGCCCCTGTACTGAAGATACAACACTCAAAGAAATTCTAATGATTATCTGCCCTGGAACATACATGGTTACTGATTGGTCCTTTGGACCTTTTCCATTTTTTTCTTTACAATTTTTTTTTTATTAATTATTTAAAAACAATAAGGTGATAGCTTCAGTGGTTCTGAGATGGGATCCCAGTTTTAATCTGCTAAATGTTTTTTTTTTTTCAAAACAAAAAAAATATTCTGAATAATAATATAATATAAATAATACAGCTCAATTTATAAATTTTTCTTGAGTTCTAATTCAGATTTTATAGAAAAAGGAAATTTTAACTTAAATTAAGTTAAAAAAATATGTTAAATTCATAAATTATGAATGTATTTTATCCTAATAAGACATAGAATTTTAATTAAACCTAATTGATTATAAATCTCACGTCATACAGCTCTCTTAATATGTTAGAATGCCCTGGATTTTATTTCATGCTTTTCTGTGCCCCCATGGAAAAACACTGGCCCCCTCCTGGCCCCCTGGTACATGTTGTCTAGAACCGCCACTGCCTATTCGGTTATGCAAGGTTTTTACAATTATTAAAACAACTGATCTATTTTTAAGTAATTTACAAAAATATATTTAATCATCTGAAATACTATAAAATTATTTATTTTACAGATCACCTAAAAGAAAATATTGAATATTAATAAGGTTAAAGTTACTATTACTGGCCATGCTAATCTCTCAGTGGAAGTCAGGTCACTGAGGGAACACATGGACAAAGCAGAGGAGGAGAAATGAGGCCACGATCAGATCAGCCTTTGACTAATATCTGAACTTTGCCTTTTGAGCAACTGTTGAGCCTCATGGCAGATCGCCACTGGTAAACAGACGAACAAGAGGCACTGCTGATTGCTGTTTGTTGTGCACTCTCCAGCCCCCACTTTTCTCCTCGCCAACCCCCATGTTTGTGTTTACATTTGCCGGGAGCTGAGTTCACCAGGGCGGCTGTTCTTCCAACACAGTAAGCTACATGAATAACACCAAAATATTGTGACAAGATCTCCATACATCTTGAACTTTCTCTGACCTTTTCATGTTACAACTACAGACATCAGTGTAACTGGTAAAAATCTTAAGCTTTCAACTGACCATGGAATGGTGTGGCACATGGTAGTGGTAGCATTATGATATGGGATTTTTTTTTTTTTGGATATGGAAGCTGGTTTGAGTTACTTGAAACACATAACAACCTTGGCTGTAAAGAGGTCTTTGTAAAAATGGCTTCAGAGGCTATAAAACCTTCAGTTTGGTGAGAAGGTTCATCAGCAGGGCAACTGAAATCCTCAAGGACCATCCTGATCTCGCGAGCTTTCAAGGTTTCAATCGCAGATCAGTCTGGAGACTCTCCGTTAAAGAAAATTTGGAGCTGTTCACCAAACGAACGTCCAATCAGTGTTGGCTTTGAGGCGGGTTGAGGTGTGACGCAACGAGAAGCGCGACAGTTCAGTCTAAAGAACATAGCGGCTTCAGCCGATGAAACTAGCGTTAGCGTGGCTATCGAGCAAGTTTTATCGGAATTACAGAGTATTTCTTCACTGAAAGAAGAGCAAAACACTGCTCTGGAGGCATTTCTCAGAGGAAAAGATGTTTTTGCTCTTCTCCCGACTGGTTTCGGCAAGAGTAGCCTGGCTTGTGGTTGTGTTTTCGTCGTCGCTCTGTTAGTACGTCATATGCTTCGTTGATCTGATTGGTTTATTTGGCCCGTCTATCACCAACATAGGCCAATCAGCTAACCAGTATTTTCGCCCCTTCCCAAAATTACTTCAACGGAAGGTTTCCAGATGGATATGCGGAGCAAATCCATCTGGCGGAGTCAGGTTAGTATTCCTGCTCCAGTGTGCCTGAATCAACCTGCTAATCAACACTTTCGTTTATAAGTTTCTTGAAGAAGCAGAGACATCTACTAGTTGCAGGACACCAGAACCCTGACATATTAGAGTTAAAGGAGAAGTTGGGTCAGCAAGGAATATTCAATGGGTCATTATTTATACCTAAAACTAATATGTTTACAAGCAAAATCAATGGGAACTACTAGACACATCTGCAATCAACAACAATTATTGAAGATTTCCAGACGACTTCACCACTGAAATTCACCAGAGCTATAGTGAAACTGACATGCCATGGATGTTGGAATACAGTTAATAGTTATTTCATGGTTCCGATTCCTGATCCTGTCATGTCTTGGTTGTGGTTTAGAGGACCCAAATGCAGAGGCAGAGAGGCTGAGGTGATTTCTTGTAGTTTTAACGATAAAAACAGTTAACAAAGGCAGGAATCCAAGTATCCAACTAAAAATGTAACACAGACCAGAACCATGGAGACATCAAGGGAAAACACGTACAAGGAGCCAGGGAGAGACGAGGTGAGAAGACAACAGCAACGACAGGACCAGCAACAACAAGGAACCAACAAGGAGTGACTGCAGAGGGAGAGCATATATAGCTGACAGAGACAAAGGGAGGGCTAACGAGCTGAAAAGGAGCAGGTGTGAGAGGAGAAACGAGGGAGGCAAGAGGAAAGGAACACACACAAGAGGGCAACAGAGGAAAACAACAGAAAAACCTGAGAACTAACATAAATCTAGAAACTACAACAAAATAGGAATTAAACCAATAAAACTAGGAAACAAACAAACAAATTCTGGCCAGAGAAAAAACCCGTAATATGTAGCCAACATTTGGAAGAAGAATGTTTTCAAGATGACTTGGATAATAGCGCGTTGTGACAAACACCAGATACAGCACTGGGACTTGATCAACAGCCGATACCGCACCGTGACGTCACAAACCAGTAGGTGGCAGTAGTGTTCTTTGACAAACATGGATGCCTCCAGTAAAGCACATTCAAATGAAAATTACACTGAATTAAAAACACTTATTTATTGAACATTATGGAATAATTTCAAATTTAAAGTACTTTTAGAAGTTAGAATTAATAGTATGACCGGACTTTTCATTTAAACTCATTCATGGGTTTCAATGACCTAGTTAAAAACTGATGGTCTCAAAGTTTGCCACCCACTCCCATTAAACCTTAAAAAAATGGTATAAAATTCAGTCTTTAAACATATAAAAGCTGCTAGAACAATACACCACAACTTAACTTTAAATGCAGCTAAAAACGTCTTGGATAAACATTAATGCTGCATATTCTGCCACTGTTGAGGCAAATTAAATCCTAAGATCACTTTATATTTGAAGTTTTATCAAAGAAAATATATTTAAAAAAAGTTTATTGAGTAGGAATACATTTATGAGGCAATTGAGGTTACCTAGAAATGGAAAATATGGGTTAAAGACTTAAGGTTATTTCACCAGGGCTTATTAGCTCTGGTGAGTATTGGCTGATTATTGCTTTTTTCCAGAACATCCTTGTTGTTATTGATTTTCTTCCAGCTCTGCTGTTAGGATGTCTTCCCTCAAATTGAAATAAATCTCACATTTATTTCTGCTTTATCCCCCTGTGTTGCTGCAAATAAAGAGGGATATATTCAGCTTATAGATTTTAAGGGCTTTTTAAGCATTAGCTCATATTTTTAAAGAGATTAAAAATAAGGAATAAAAATAAAAACAGAAGAATTGAAAGCTGCTTGCTATGATTAGCTAAGGAGGTGGAATGTCTGGAGCTGATAACTGAGACCTTGGGCTTCAGAGGTGTTTAGTTAGAAAACTACTGACCCCAGATGCTCCTAAAGGCTCTGCTTGCCTTTCTTGTTTGTTCAGTTCTGTGCGTAACAAACAGCAAAGGACCGCCCTGCAGAGGCAGCATCTTGTTTTCAGATTAAATCGACTGCTAAGTGCCTCGATTCTCCTGACGTAAATGCTTTCAATATGGAAAAGATAAGTGATAACAAGCGCTTTTAAGGAAAGTAGACATCGTGCATTTTCTATTTGTGCTCTTCTTCTTGACTTACATAAGAAGAGAATTGCAAACCACAAAATGGGATTTGAAGCTTCCTGTCTTCAATCAAAGTGGAGACGTACCTTGTTCCAGACAGCCCCAATAGGATGGGAGGATGGCAGAAATTGGGTTTTGCAATACTTGCACCTGATTGGCTGCACCGTGATGGGGGTGGAAGAAGACTGTCGTCTGTTTGACACACTGAGAGTGGGTGAAAACAAAGCACACATGCCTCCCCCATACATTTGAGCCCCTCTCTTGGAGCCAATATCTATTTATTCTTTGCACAAATTTTACAAGGGATGTGCTAACAATGATATTCGGGTGAAACACAGAAAGAAAAACTGCAGTGCCTAAAAACATTACGTTATTTCCTTTCCTCTATAAACCTTTATCTTTTGTCATCTCAGGCAAGTTACTTATCCCCTGAAAGACCCCCATTATGTTGCAACATTGCCTACTTCCATCATAGCTTCAACTCAAATGTCACAATTTCCCATGAGCGGCCTGCAACTGGCAAACATCCGAGAGATGAATGTCATAATAATGCATGTGAGGAAACATGGTCTGTGTTAATGTTCGGCAGCCTCAATATTAACACAGAAAATTATAGATTAGCAGGAGGAATTTTGGGTGAAGTCAAAGTAGACGCTCAAAGACATTTTCAGCGTTTTCTTGAGGAATAACGATGTGGTTATCAGCAAACTCAGATTGTTTTCATTACTTCTCCAAATGCAGTGTGTTTCCGTTGTTTTAACTCAAATGTGGCTCAACTCAACAAAAAAAACAACACATCTAAAGTTTTAATAAGCAGTGCCTTGCAGAATTATTCAAACACCTTGAGCTTTCCCATTCTATTTATTTTATCGGGGGTTTAGGATATATTTTAATTTAAATTTGAGCATTTTTGTACAGTATAACAAAACTTTTACTGCAACTTAAGCACATGTAAAATTGTTTTAACATTTTTGTAATTAAGCTCTCAAAGCAGAAATTTTGATAAGAGGCGAGAAAGTCTGTCAAGTTGATTACCGTATTTTCACGACCATAAGGCGCACCGTACTAAAAGGCGCAGTCTCAGTTATGTGTGGCATTACTGTATTTAACACACACATAAGGCGCACCGGATTATAGGGCGCGGGTTTTATATACCGGTACATGTCCTCTACTACGTTTAAATACCTCTACTGCGTATTTAAAAATAGAGCAGGAGCAAAACTGAGTATGTTTGTGCTTTATTCATGTATTTATTAATCAAACCTGGGAGCTGGCCGTGAAAGACACATCGCTGATGATACAGAGCGCTGTGATCACTCCTCTGAAAGTTTATTGACGCATAAATTAAATTAAAAAGGAAAAATGCCGGCAGAATATGTTCGATTATAATAGATTATTTAGATGAAAAACACCAATCAGCTGCCGCGGTGAACCGCGAGGAGGCGACCCGGCCAGAGGCTGCTGTTGAAGGGGATTCCTACTGACAGTGCACCGCTGGTATGTGGGGGTTTGAGCGGCTCCGACAGAAATAATATTGGAAGGCAGGATGGTAATCTGGATGAAGTGACTGCAATGATTAAGTTTTCAGGTGGACTTTCTCACTTAAAAATGAATTAAAACTACTTTATTCCCACTGATCACAGCATATATAGCTGCAAGGCAGAGAGAGGATAGAGTAGCTCCGCCCAACGCGCGTCAGACCCACTTTTTCACTGCGCAGCCAGAGCAGCAAAGCTGCTTCAGCCGCGCGTCAGAACTAACTGCTACAAGCAGCAAAAATTAAGCCGCAGACGCGATTTTGCTGCCCTTGCTGCGTCCGGTGTGAACGTAGCATTACTTTGAACGGCCGGTTCACACCGATGTCGAGCGGTTGAAGTTTCTTTGTCAGACATCCCAGAATAACAGGAAGCACAGCGTTCATTTGTTTCACAATGTTTTTCACATCGGCTGTGAGATGGGCACGCATGGAGTCACAGATTAACAGCCATGGTGATGTGTGGAAAAAACCACCTGGTCTCCTTACATTCACCTCCATCAGCCACGCTTTCATCATCTCCTCAATGAGGAGATGATGAAAGCGTGGCTGATGCACATACCTGTGCTTTTATACACAATCCACGCCCACACTTCCCCCTTTAACGTTCTCATGGTGGTCTCAAACGTCCGCAGTAACAACACACATAGGGCACACCGCACTATAGGGCGCGCCTCATATTTTGAGGGAAAAAAAAGACCTTTATATGCGCCTTATAGTCGCGAAAATAAATAGTATTTCAATTTAGTTACTAAATGCAAAAACACTGGCACATTCTGACCACTAGATGGTGGCAAAGTGCCTCCAATATCATCCTTGGTGTGTTTGGAATATGCTCCAATAGGCGCTTTAAAGTCACCCAGAACAGAGAAATTAGATTTCTGACAAGAGTCTAAACCTGTGCTCCAATCCAAAATGGGGAACATGTCTTTCTCTTCAGGCCCCTTTACTTTGATACCCCTAAATCAGGCAAAACTCTACTTTCACAAAAATATCTCTCCCAAAATTTAAAATGCATGTAATTTTATTACATAAAAATTCCTATTTTACTGTTCTAGATGATTTTAACATAAACCTATTAAATAAACCTTACATGACACATATCATCTTTTATAATGATAATGATAATGATATAATTTTAAAGTAACTAAATAAAGTAAAACTGGTAACCCTGATTATCATGCAATTCAAATGGTAAACCTTATGAATTAAAAATAAATTTGCTCACCAGTGGTCATTTTTATCAAGTATACTTTATATATTTTAAATACATAAACCTGTAAATTATGTATTTTATATTGATAAAATATTTAAATAATGAATATCCGTAATATAAGATTTATTTAATAGATTTGTGTTAAAATTATCTAGAAAGTTAAATAGGAAGATGTTATGTAATAAAATCTTAATATTTTTGTGGGTGCAGAAATCACCCTTTCATGCCAGAATATAATAATATAATATAATGTATTGTAATGTAATACCATATCATATAATAATAGAATAGAATATTTGTGGAAAATATCAGGAAAACCAAGGAAAAGAACATAATGATAATGATGTATAGAAGTATACAACAGAGTTAAATTATAAGAAATTAATCCTTGAAACTGCCAAGAGGCCCAATGTAACTATGGATTAGCTGCTTAGATGAACAACATCAGTATGAGAATCTGTTGAGGGGAAAACTGATGCGGCGTTCACACGGAGCGCTTTCTGGGCCTCACAGCGTCTGATTTACATGCAGAGTCCATGGGGGACAGTGTTGAGAGGTCCAGAGGTGCGTCTAAGCGTCGGGAGCGGCGCATTGCAAGGTTCTGACATCAGAGTTAGGACTCCAGTCTGTGTGTTTGTGTGTTTGTCTTCCTTCCTCCACCAGGCGGCGCCTGGTTGTCATTCTCCTCCTCACACACCTGCAAGGGGTTACCTCGTTAACGGAGTGCTCTTAAGCTGCTGACTGCCACTACCTCGACGCCAGAGTGTTTGCCAGTTTTGGGTACTCTAGCCAAGCTGAGTTTTGCTGAGTCAAACTGAGTTTTTGTCAACCTGAGTCTTAATATTGTTTTTTGTCTTTGCCTCTCGGCAGGAAATCATCCTGCAAACTGGATTTTTCTGACCTTCTCTCCCTGGAAGGATCAACTGAGCTTCAAACTGAGCTGAGGAAACAAAGTGTTTGGATCCACTTTTCCCCGAGGAAACGTTTGAGCTTCACACTGAGCAAGGGATTCATCTGCACAGCAGTCCGTTCAAGTACCGCCGGAAATCTGAGTGGCAGTCAGTCTTTCTCTTTCTTGTTCATCTACAAGCAACCGCATTCTGGGTAACCCTGTCCGCCCTCCACCGTATTAGACAAACACCGGAACACATCCTCACCTACTGGAGTCTAAGAGTCAACCTAATCTCTGGAAACATGAGTCTGCCAACCTTTTCTCCTCCTCAAGTTCGAGAATCAATTCTCCCACTGAACCTGAACTAACCGCAGTGTCTTCCCCTCACCTTTCAGTTCCAGTTGAGCAGTGTTCAGAGCAACACTGGAATCTCCACCAAATTTCTCAATAAACCTGTTAAACTTTTTCCCTTGTCTCTCTTGACTGGTTTATCTGCATGTGGGTCTGAGCTCTTGATAAAATCATGACACCAGAGTGTCTAAGAGTTTAAGGCTGGAGTTCAGTAAATTGAACTTTTGCCGCTGGACGCCAGAGCGTCAACCAATCAAAAAAGCTGATCCAGGAGGGGAGACAGACGCTACCTGCAAGCTGCCATCGCTTCTGCAGACATTCTGCATATGAAATGAATAAATACCAATACAGTTAAACTCCAAAGGTTTAAAAAAAACTGAAGAAAAGACTGTTATGTAGAAGGAACAGAGAGCGAGCTCTGATCATTATTGCTGCAGAAAAAAAAATATATGAACTATGGTTAAACAGTTTATAAATACCGAAATTAACTACAAATGTTAAAAACTGCCAATGAAAAATATTGGATTGTATAATCTGGTACTTGCAGTTTTTACCACAAGCATCCCCCACAGGCTGGCTGCTGCAGAGAGCTTTCAGCGGGGATTTCCAGCGCTGCCTTCCGGCGGTATGCTGGAGGTCTGGCGCTCCGAACAAGAACCGCATATTCAAGTGCGATCATAATACTGATGAACTGATGAACAGAGGATGCTTGGAGGTGGAATTTCTCCATACAAAATCTGTTCCAACTCTACAAAATAAAAAAAGCCAAGCTGCTCTCTAGCGTGAAGCTACAGAACAAAGCAGATAAACAACCAGAGTGCATCCAGAGCATGGAAGTGTCAAAGAAAAGGGACCACAGTCTGATCCAGCGTCTGACCCAGCGTCCACATTTCTATTTGCGCCTTTGTGACGCTCATAACACCTTTGGAGTGGACGTAGCATTACAGCCACACACTTTCCTTTACAGGGAAACAGCAAAAGAGAGCTGTTTTTGAAAAAACGTTAAACTAAATGCTTTGCACCTACAAGCAAGAGAGGGAAACACCAAATATCACTTTGAACACATGATCCCCACAGGGGGACAAGGTAGAGGCAGCATCATGCTCTGGGGACCTTAATATTAAGTATGCTCATGTTGGCCGGAGCTGAAAGTATGATGGATGGAGCTAATATGAGGGCAATCCTTTTGGATATAACAGCAATATAATGCAGTTCAGCATGTTATTTGTTAGAGATTAAACTTAGAATTTGATACAAAACATGAACAATTCAGTTCAGTTTATTTATATAGCGCCAATTCATAACACAAGTCATCTTAAGGCACTTTACAGTTCAAGCAGATCATACAATCAAATTGATTCAAAGTTTTCTGTCTAAGGAAAACCAGTTGATTGCATCGACTCATTGACTCTTCAGCAATCCCTCACACTAAGCATTCTTGTAGCGACAGTGGAGAGGAAAAACTCCCTTCTAACAGGAAGAAACCTCCAGCAGAACCAGGCTCAGTGTGAGCGGCCATCTGCTGAGGCCGACTGGGGTTCAAGGAGGCAGAAGCAGAGATAGAAAAAGCAACTGTAAAAGGCGGCCCTGTCCAGGAAACACACAGCCAGGCAGCCGAGCTCCGAGCCATCTCCCATGTCAGAGGATGAAGAGAGCACATCCAGTTAGTCACAGTCAGAGAAACAGGACTACACTGGAAAACAGGCCAAGCTCCAACATCTAGAAACAAGGGTAACACTACACTGGAAAAATGATCTAGAAATAAGTAAAAATCTCCTAAATAAGTGTATTTACCCTTAATTTGAGCAGGTAAATGAGATAGTTTGCCAATGGAATTAGTATTTTTACTCTTAACATAAGATAATTAGATAATTTGCACTTGAAATAAGACAATCCAATTGTGTTTTCTTATTTTAAATGTCAATTATCTTGTTTCATTGGCAAAATGTCTCTTTTACCTCCTCAATCCAAGAACAAATGCACTTGCTTTAAGAAAAAAATGACTTATCTAGATTTTGATTTTTTCCAGTGATGTTCAAAACACTTCGCATACTATCCTGAGCTGCAGGAAGCTGGAATATGTTCAGATCTGAAGAGTCGACAAAATGTAGATGTTCTAAATGTGCAAAGCTCCTGGGGTTATACGACAGAAGCTGCAACAGTTTTAAAGAAAAAAAAATACACACCCTTTTTTTTCTGCGTTTTACTGTGGCTTTTTGGATAAATAGACACCATGGATCCCTTTCCTAGTGCTTTACAGTTGAGCGTATCGCACAAAATCCCAATAAAATACATAAAGTCTGACGTTATGGTGTGAAGAAATGTGATGAAGTTCAAAGAGCATGATTACTTCTGCACAGCGCTGTTAAATATTAACCAACAAAAATCAGTCCATTGAAGCTACTGTATCTTTTCACTGTAAAACAGCCAACTCAGGGTATTTTTAAATTCTTACCCTTTGCCCTCCTCAAATTTGGCTTCCTTCATCCTAAAATACATCGATATAACAGCTGAAACGTGTATTATTCTTCTGTACTTTTAGTTTTTCCCTGCATTATTCTAAAATGAACCATCTCCCTCTCTTTCTTGTACTGAAAGCCTTTGTTAAAAATATTGCCCAAATGGTTTTTTTGATAAATTAACATTCAGGCTCAGCCCACTCAGACACAACTAAGAAAAATTATTCTGCTTCTTCCTCTGAGGACCAACTTCCTTCATCATTACCAATGAAAAAAGGCTGAATGGAATCATGTCATGTCATGGCATAAATAAAACAAAAAAATGTCTGAAAATATATATATGCGCAAAAAATAAATAAAAAATTGCTTCCCACCTCCACCTGCAATTAAAAATATACAGAGATGTTAGAGCTGTTGCACCCAGAGAAATCTGTTTATGTTGCCATAGAGCTGTTCCATTTAATGTGAGCTGCTTTATCTTGCTGCCAACATCCAGCAAATCCTCAGTGGTATTTTCTCTAACAGTAAACCAGCACCTCTATGCAAAGCTGAGAAGCTTGTTTTATTTGCACCTGGATAAGGACTCTTGATGCTGTTACAAGCTCAGGAGATTACAGACAAATCGGCCTTCGTGTTTCCTTTCAAAACAGCTTTTCTTTGCTGCTTCAGTGCGTTCTGATATTCATAACCTTTAAACTTTAAAACATTTTGTCAGGTTAAAATCAAAAATGTAAATGACTTTCATCAACATTTTAAGTAATGGCTGAACTTAACCGGGATATTATCAAATGTTCTTTTTAATTGATTGATTGATTGATTGGTTGATCAGCTCAAATAGTCAAAGGAGAAAAAGGTGCATGGGATATATACAGTTTAAACAGAGCATCCACATATGACAGCTTTTTTTTTGTAGTATAATACATGGTAATTGCACTGGGTGTTTACATGTGTATTTATATAAATGGATATTTATATTTATATGTATATCGGTATTGCACTGGACGTCAAATGTATTTATATTTTTGACAGATATAAATATTAGGTGTGTTTGAAATGCTTGAAAAACCTTCTATGTTAAAGTTAAACATGGAACAGGTTTAATTAAGATTCAGGTAAGAGGATAACAAAACTAAATGCAACCAAAAATAACCATTAATCATCATGGATGATGTGTGTGAGAATGTACTATTCTTATTTATTAGTTGTTTTGTATCAGTTATTGTTATTTATTTCTTATATTGTGTGTAAATGTCCGGACGGTGATTTTTGATTTTGTTTTTAAGCATATGCACTGATCGATGGCACTTTTTAAAATTTCGTTGTTCTTGTGATAATGACAATAAAGATAAAGATAGAAGAAGATCTTTTATTCACTTTTTTAAAAGCTGCAAAAATCCCCTTTAAATAGATATTTTGATCAGCTGGAGGATTTTTAACATGTTTCATCTTGTTTAAAAAAAATAAAAAAATCTCTACGTGGACACAGCTTCTTCCTGGTCAGCATACGCAAAGTTTGTCAGACATTATGGCAGGTAAATATACTGAGAATTTCTTCTATATTTGCGAATATCAACGTTTTTGCTCTGTCTCTTTTCATCAACGTTCTCTGTTTGGTTAATTTTTGGCTCTTCTAAACAACGTTTATACAGTTGATGATAAAATAACAAAAAAATAACAATTAATAAGGAAAGTTACCTCTTTTTGTTCGCTTGCATACCCCTTACAAATGGAGTCCCTCCGTTCCTCAGTGAGGTCTAGAAGCACAAGATCTATATCCAGCCATTCAGCAAAGATCCTGCCACATCTTATTTTGGAATTTGACCAATTAGATGAGCCCTTGAATGATATATTACCTACTCTAAATTAAGTTGAGACAAAAAAAAGTTAAGTCAAGAAAAAAAGGTAAAAAGCTAATTGAAAAGTTAAAACTAAAGTTAAAAAGTTTTTAAGCCTAGTTAACAATGATATTTAGGGTTATAAACTAAAAAAATGTCAGTATCATCATTAATGCCTCTAAGGTTATGTTGGACCAAAAAATAAAAAATAATTTGTTTCTTTCACTCTTAATTTCTTAAAGAATCACTTTTGTTATTTTTCTTGATATATTTGGCCAAGTTGGCTTTTCTTGTTATTAAATTGATATTAGTTTTTGCCATTAAAATATCCATATTTTTTATGTCTTTCTTGAAATCCAATGACACTATTGACTTGACATTTTGACTTTTTGAGTATTTCACTGAGTTCACTACAAAAGGTTAATATGACTTCGGTTACAGTTTGTTTTCTGCTCATCTGTTAATGGAAAACCAGAGTAATGCATTGTAACATGACTGAAGATTCATAAGCCTTACAGTGCTATAGAGAGCTCAGAATGATGGTTTTCTGGTGCAAATGCTAATTAGCCTTAATGTTTCATAAGGCGTATACAATGTCCGAACTTCAAAACACATCAATTATTATTATTATTATTTTTTTTTACAGTGAGTTGCTAGTGGCCTTGCAGCAAGAAAGTTCTATACTGAAACGCCTGCATTGGGTGGCTCTTTCTATGCATGCATGCTCCTGCTTTCTTTCACAGTCCAGAAACATCACTCAGTCTGTTGATTACTCTAAATTGCTTCCATTAGGTATGAGCAAACAGGGGCGAATTTAGAGGGTGGTGGTGAGGAGGGTGAAGATGCAATCATTGGCCACAGGGGAGACCAGTGATTGGCTACCCCTACCAGGTGATTTGCTGTTCCCATGTGGATCAAATTCACTGCCTTTGGAGCAAGCAGTTCTCTTCTAAACCAGAGGGTGGCAGCAGTGATACCAACATGATGAATGTCCTACTCTGACACTTTCATTTCAGTATATTAAAGGAATAGTACACCCAAAACATGATTAGCCTTCATTTTCTACTCACCCCCATGCTGAACAACACTCTGGAGTACTTTTTTGATATCTCAGATGCATCTGGAGATCTGGGAGGCTTCTTGCTGTCTGCTGACATTCAAATAATGGAGGTCTATGGTGCCCGAGACAGAAAGGTCCATAAAAGTCCACAAAAAACGTGTCAATATTCCTCCATACTGCTCGTCCAATGTATTCCAAGTGTCCTGAGTGGGTAGCATCCAGAATTTACTCGAAACGAAGTCATTTAGAATGTTTTTAGAGCATAAACAGTAGTGTATAGGATTTCCTGAAAGCGCGCGCCCGCACGTTCACGACGCTACGGAAGCCGGCAGACCAAACCAGATGAAAGTGCACATTCAGCGTCTGCTCTGCCGATAATGCAAGCGTAGAAGAAGAAATGTGCTGTTTACCTGTGCAAAGAAAGAAACAACGAAAGAAAAATGTCTGAGGACTTTAGTGTTGAGGAAGAGCATGAGTTCTTTGCCGAGCTGAATGCGCACTTTCATCTGGTTTGGTCTGCCGCGGTTTCCGTAGCGTCGTGAGCTCGCAGGCGCGCGCTTTCAGGAAATCCTATACACTACTGTTTATGCTCTAAAAACCTTCTAAATTACTTCGTTTCGAGTAAATTATGGATGCTACCCACTCAGGACACTTGGAATACATTGGACGAGCAGTATGGAGGAATATTGACACGTTTTTTGTGGACTTTTATGGACCTTTCTGTCTCGGGCGCCATAGGCCTCCATTATTTGAATGTCAGCAGACAGCAAGAAGCCTCCCAGATCTCCAGATGCATTTGAGATATCAAAAAAGTACTCCAGAGTGTTGTTCAGCATGGGGGTGAGTAGAAAATGAAGGCTAATCATGTTTTGGGTGTACTATTCCTTTAAACAACATTGATTAAAAAAGTATATATTTTCAACAACATACTACAAATAAAGAGAACTAATACTGAACTCTATCTTTTACGAAATACTTTTTAGGTTTTTAAAGAATAACCACTCAACCCATTTAATGTATACATCATTTAGAACCATAAATTAATTGAAATAGCACCAATGTAAAAATATGTGTGTAGTTTTATTAGCAAGGCCCTTGGGAAAATCTAGTCCTTCAGGGATTTATGTGGAAAATATTTTGTGCGCATTGATTTCCTGTTGTGATCAGTATATATGGACCTTAAAATATTTTTTCCCCTTGCTAGTTTTCGGCCAGCCCTTATTGCACACTGGTCCTCGCTTGGCCACCCTTACAGTAGAAGCCATTCTAAATTTCCCAACTTTCCTTGACTGGTTCCCTACAATTCCTTTTTAAACATCAATCTTTGTACTAAAATATTCTTTCTGTCATGATTTGTGGACATTAAGATCTAAAGAGAAGCTTCATCTCCTGGTCAGACCTTGAAATTTAGTGAATAGTTGGAGTCAGATTAAAAAAATATGGCCGCCCAGGAGAAGGCCAGTGGCTGGAAGTTGGATGCCCTTCGGCTGGCATTTGACTTGGAAATGGCCATTTTGAACGGCTGCTACTGTATGAAGGTATATCTAGATCCCCGGCTGTCTGTATGATCTCTGACTTTCCCAGTGTTGGACGCACAAAATATGAAAATAATTTTCCATCCTTCTGTTTGGGAAATTTGGGAGTTAATTTACGATTGTCGCAATTTGTTTCACTACTTACCGTAGTTTTTTCATAACATCACAGTAAAAATGTGTGAAACAAATGCTCATCAACAGTGGCAAGTTCTAGATCAAATTTACCAGTGTTGTTTTTTTTTTTTGTGGGGGCACAAAAAAAACGGGTCAAAAGTTCATTGCCACATTTGCCACAGTAAGTTAACCAAAGAGCTATTTGCAACCCTGGAAACCTCACACCAGGTAAATGAAAACTGCCATCCTCTCTACATACGACTGAAGCTAAAGAACAACTTAATTTAAAACAAATATAAAAATATATAAATACAAAGCAATAAATTGGTCCAAATTACCTATTAACTGTGGTTTCTGTTCAAGCACATATCACTATCTATTTATCATACATTTATTTTTCATTATGTCTTTGGTACAGGGGCCATAAAAGGGGACAGAACTAGTTCTTCAGGCCTGTCAGGTCTAAGCACCTAAAACATCATACATACATACAGGGAAAGAAAGAAGGCACACAGACAATTAATTTAGTTACTCGCAAGGAGAGTAGGAAGAGACTGCAGAGTTTACAATCTCCACCCCACTCTGCAGTCTTCAGCTTTCTCCTCGCTATTTATTGAAGAAAAGGGGAAGTCCCTAATTACACCAGCTGAGGTTTAACTAAGGGGAAGGGAAACAAAAGGATCTTACTTTAAACCTCAGAACATATGTTAAAACCAAGCATGTTGTTGTTTTACAATTGAATTGTTTCAAGAACACATGTTTAGAAGAAACATGTGATAGAGGCTGTTCAGGCCTCTTTTACAACCCAGCATGTGATAGAGGCTGTTCAGGCCTCTTTCACAACCCGTCCGTTGCATTACCTTTATGTGGAACGATCTTAAGCAAGAGTTAATAAAAGATGAATCACACATTATACATCATAATAGTTCATTAGAACACAACCCATTAAACATAAACAAAGTAGGAGTATAAATAAAATATTTCTAACAAGGCCCCTGTTGGCCCCTGTCTAGAACCGCCCATGCCACAATTCATTTCCGGAATTCAGAAAATTATATATAAGAAAATCCACAAAATTAAGACAACAGTTATTCCATGTCACAATTAAAAAGGAATCCATACATTAGGTAGTGGTGATTGTGGGGTCAAGTGTCTATACGCAGGCAAAAAGTAGGTTTAATATCCAGTCTTGATGATGGTTCTGGATGGTTTATTTTCTATTTTTGCCAACAATTACAGAGTTTTTCTTTTGTCCTATAAAAACCATAGGCCCCAAACCCAATATGCCTGCTTGGTCCTTTCCCAGACCCCTACACTTATACAAAATGAACTGATCCACATCACTTCCTGTCATACCTCAGAACAAAAATAAATAAAATAGATAAGAAAAATAATAAAACAAATAAATAGAATCAACAATTATTAACCTGCAAATAAACTCTATAAATAATACAAAAGATATAAATTTAGGAATTAACACATTTCAGATGGATAAAGAAATAAAGAATACATATTTTCAACACATTAAACAGAATATAGTTGAAAAATGTATGTGTACACTTTTTCTTTTTCTTTTCTTTTATTTATTTATTTTAATTAGGACAATGCACATTCATCAACATGTCAGCATAAAGCATCAATGTAAATATGCCAGAATTAGCACAACAGCTAATTTGCGTCCGCTGTCCTAAGGCAGGTAAAAACAGGGAACATTAAACAAGACGCTACAGGAGAGAACAGAGTCAACACAAACAGATAAGATGCCAATAACATAAAATCACAATAAAATTAGGTTAACAATAAAATGAGGTTAACTGGTCCATGGAAACAGATCAATTTAACTGTGAACACATGTCTGGTTAGTTTTCAACCAATGTTTCAAAGAGAATTTCAAACGTATGTAGGTTACGCAGCCCCTAAAATGAGCTGGCAGTGTGTTCCATAACTGTGCTCCTCTGATGGATGCAACCATTTGGCCAAATTTGGTCCTACGCCGCTGAACATTACAGTCTCTTCTGGTTAAAGCTCTAGTGTTTATTCTAGTAATGTTTTTTTTTTTTTTTTTTTTTTGCTTATAAAATCTGTTAGAGGAGGAGGAGCAAGTCCATTTAAAACTTTAAAAACAAGGCATGCATCCAGGAACATCTGCTGACGTTCAAAGTCTAAAATGTTGTACTTACTTAAAATGTTACAATTATGATAATGTACAGGTTTTTTTTATCAAGAACTTTCAGAGTTGTCTGAAAGAGAGACTGTAGGGGTTTCAGAATGGCCTTTGAAGTGTGAGACCATGTGGTATGGCAGCAGTTTATATGGCTAAATATCATGGCATGAGTATAGGTTTTTGCTGATTCAAAAGTCAGAGAGGGTCTTAGATATGGAGGATAAAAAGTGCCAAAATTAAATAAATAAATACAGCATTAAATAAATAATTAAATGTGTCAATAATTAATTAAATAAATAAATGTGTCATTCATTAATTAAAACCACGTCACTAATATAAAGTGCCACAATTAAATAAATAAATACTGCGATAAACAATTAATTAGATGTGTGATTCATTAAATAAATAAGGAATTAAATATATAAATGTGTCATTAATTTAATAAAATACATCTTCATTTTATTAAAAAAATATATATAAGTATTTCATGGTCCTGTGTCGCAGTGCATCGAAACCATTAAAAGAATCTGTCAAACTCGCCCATCAAAGTTAGGGGGCGGTTATCTAACACCTGATTGGTCACCCTGCACATTAAGGCGAAGCAAATCGATTACAGAGACTCGATTCGCGTTAAACCCCGCCCCCTAACTTTGATGGGTGAGTTTGACAGATTCTTTTAATGGTTTCGATGCACTGCGACACAGGACCATGAAATAATTAAATGCACACTGAAATAATTATATATATTTTTTTAATAAAATGAAGACTTATTTTATTAAATTAATGACACATTTATATTTTTAATTCCTTATTTATTTAATGAATTACACATTTAATTAATTGTTTATCGCTGTATTTATTTATTTAATTGTGGCACTTTATATTAGTGACGTGGTTTTAATTAATGAATGACACATTTATTAATTTAATTCCACATTTAATTAATTATTGACACATTTAATTATTTATTTAATGCTGTATTTATTTATTTAATTTTGGCACTTTTTATCCTCCATAACTCTTGGCAGCTTGTGTCCTATAGTAGTTCCCAGGGGTGGACAGTAATGAATTACATTTACTCAAGTTACTGTAATTGAGTACTTTTTATGAGTAATTTGTAATTTTCTGTTTAGTTTTTGAAATGTGTAATTTTTACTTTTACCCTAGTCAATTTTAACCTAAGTAGTTTTACTTTGCTACATTTAAAATCCCCTCACGTTACTTAGTAAAAAAATAAATACTGATGGTGAAAAAATTAAATGTGGCCCTGCCTTGCATTTACCCTTTGTATCGTCTCATAATCCAGTGCTGCGCTTCGGAAGATGGCAGTTCATTAACTACTTTAATGAACACATTCATTTATTTAATTCCACATTTAATTAATTATTGACACTTTTAATTATTTATTTAATGCTGTATTTATTTATTTAATTTTGCCACTTTTTATCCTCCATACTTATATGTTTAAAGTTTGAAAGATAAAACCTAATTATGTTTGAGATTTTTTTTATTTTTTTAGACTGTTGTGCGTACTTGTCCTGATATTACGGGAGTAACGGGCAGGCGTCCCTCCTCGCGCTCCCTGCTACTGTGTATTACGGTAATGTATTGTTTGCTGCCTCTGGCTCGGTGAGGCACAGAGCGGCTCGAGGATTGCATGTGGATGGTCGTTTGGTGCATGGCGCGTGTTTTGAAGCTGCTTATGGAGAAATGTCTTGGGCCGTGAGTAGTGAGGAAACAGGAAGCGATTCTTGTGGGACGGAAGAGGGAAATAGTGACAATGAAGGTTGGAAGATAGCAACATCAAAAAATGAGAAAAAGCGGAAAAAACAGAGATCAGTTCAAGGGGAATCTAGTTCAGAACAATCCAGTGATGATCATTCCATACATTCCACAGCACAACAAAATGAATTCAAAGTCATATTCAAAGTCGTTAATCAGGCAGACTCTTTTACAAATTGGAATCCGGTTCACTTAACAAAAACCATCAATAAACTTGTCGGAGAAGTCAGAGGTGCCAGAATTCTGTACAGTGGAGACCTGCTAATTAACTGCAGAGACAGCGCCCAGCAAGGCAAAGCAATACGGATCAACAAAATTGACGGGATAAGAGTTCAGTGCAGCCTAATGGAGAACAAAAAGATCAGCAGGGGAGTCATTGGAGGAGTTCCTCTAAAAATTTCTGAAAAAGAGATTCTGGAAAACATAAGCGGTGCAAAAGTAAAAGAAGTAAAACGGTTAAAAACAACAAGAAACGGAGAAAGATCTGACAGTTTATCAGTGCTAATTAAATTTGAGGAAGAGCAATTACCAAGCAAAGTATTCATCGGTTACATAAGCTATAATGTCAAAATCTACAATCCTCCACCATTGAGATGTTTCAAATGCCAAAAATTCGGTCACATTGCAGCAGTTTGTAAAGGGAAACAGAGGTGTGGAAGGTGTGCAGGAGAACATGAGTACGGAAAATGTGGAAAAGAAGCTATAATAAAATGCTGTAATTGTGGTGGAGAACATACTGCTGCCTATCGCGGCTGTGAAGCAAGCAAAAGGTCTGAGGAAATTAAAAAAATGAAATTTGAGCTCGGAATAACCTACGCTGAAGCTGCAAAAAGGATCCCATCTCAGTCAGAAAAACCCAAACCTACAGTTCAACACACGGCAAATTCCAAACCTCTAGAGAATCAAAAAATTGATGAAGACTCACTTATTGTTAAAAAGACAAATTTTGTTCTTTTCATGGTAGAAGTAATTAATTGTACTGCACAGACAACAAAAAAAACGGAAAAAAATCAAAATAATAGTGAAGGCTGCAGAAAAATACCTGGACATTAAAGATTTGAACTGGGAGATGGTTGGAAGTATGATGGGAGGACCGATGGGACCATCAGAAACTGGCAGAGTTAAGATGACCTAGAGTAAATTAAAATTATATGGGCAAATGTGATTTAGTATTATGTTGGTTTAAGTTACACAGGTTTTTTTTTTTTTTTTTTGGGTGAATCGTTTTCTGTTTTCTTGCTTTACTCCATATCAGTTGGTGGCGGTAATGCACAATTCACAAGCCTGCCAACCGCCATAAAACCCCATAAGAAGAAGAAGAAGAAGAGGCACAGAGCGGCTCCGCGAGCTTCCCACTAACCGCTCACCGCGCTGCCAGTGAGCACAGCCTGCGCTCCCCTCAAGCAAACTCTGCTCCCCGCTGTAAGTTACCTTTAAAACCGCTTTCTTTCTTTAAAACTTATTTATCACTCTCTTTTACACCAAAGCGCACTTTTAATTTGCGATGCTTCACGCTTTGTTTTCGCGTCCGTCTTTCTGGGGTTAAATATTAAACTGGAAGCTTAAAATGTAACTAATATCGGATCTTCGTTGGTTGGAAACTCGCCTAAAGGAGGTTTTATGTGTATCGAGTGAAGAAGTTGTTCAGGTTGGTTTATTTATTTATTTATTTTATGGGGTTCCTAAACATTTAGTTGTGGAAAGTATCCCCCGGTATGACAGCAGGGTGATGGAACTCAGCCTCGGTTTGATTCCCTGAATATCCTGCATGCAGCAGATTACCGGTTTGGACAGCGAAAAACAACACGCACCGTGTTTCTCTCTGCGCTTCTAGTTTTACAGCTTTGCTCTGAATAAACGCCCCCCCACCCAACAAGTGTGAAGTTATAACGCAGCCCAGGCAAAAATGTTAGTTTATTTTTTATTTTTTATCCTTTCCTTTAATTACATCAACCAAATTTGCTTTAAAAAATCTGGAAAACACATTGCCTGTTTTAAAAAGTATGTTATTTTATGTTTAAAAATAACAAATTATTCAATATTTTAACCATTTATCTGCTTCATGGTGACCAATTAGCGCAGCTGCATCTGAAGCTCTTTAAAAGGAGGAGGAGGAGCAGGAGGAGGAGGAGGAGGGGAGCTGTTCTTATCTATGTGCTGCAGTGTTTATGTTAAAATGTTATGATCCGTGTGTTCCTGTCACTCTGAATGCTCATCTCCCTCTTAAACTTTGCTAAAGACCCTCCTTAAAACATCCAGGCTGATAGAAATGCTGCTATGGGAGTTTGGGAGATCAGGTTGTGTTTTTGTTTTTTTAATAGTTTCCTGTAAAGCTTTTGGTGTGTCAGGACATGTTCACTGGTGTCATCAGGGAAGATCTCAGATCTGTTTCTCTCAGGGCTTTTTCTCAGTCGATGCTTGAACTTCAGGTTTCTCCTCTCCCAGCTCCTGAATTTGTTGGATGTTAATTGTTTTGCGTTTCTCTTTCTCAACACCCCGTTAAACACGTGTGCTTTGACATGTTCATGCTTAAATACATAGAAAATAAATAATTGATCTCACATTGGAGAAATTTACCTCTGCATTTAACCCAGTTGGCTGCCATTGCGTGGCACCTGGTGAGCAGTGTGGGGTTGAGGGTCTTGCTCAGGGACCCAGAGTGGAAGCTGTGGGGACCGAACTGGGTGCTTGCAACTTTCTCAGAGCAAAAGCACATGGCCAGGGGGGGTTCTAGACAGGAGCCAACGGGGGCCAGTGCCCCTGTAGATCATGCCCTGGCCCCTGTTATGTACGGTGGCCCTGAAGTGCAAACTGCAACTACAAATCTAAAAGCGCAACTACATTAAGGAAATCGCAACTACATAAAGTAAAGCGCAACTACATTAAAGGAATAGTACACCCAAAACATGATTAGCCTTCATTTTCTACTCACCCCCATGCTGAACAACACTCTGGAGTACTTTTTTGATATCTCAAACGCATCTGGAGATCTGGGAGACTTCTTGCTGTCTGCTGACATTCAAATAATGGAGGTCTATGGCGCCCGAGGCAGAAAGGTCCATAAAAGTCTGAGCGGCTCCGACAGAAATAATATTGGAAGGTGGGATGGTAATCTGGAAGAACTGACTGCATTGATTACGTTTTCAGGTGGATTTTTCTCACTTAAAAACATATTAAAACTACTTTATTCCCACTGACCACAGCAAATATAGCTGCAAGGCAGAGAAAGGATAGAGTAGCTCCGCCCAACGAGCTTCAAAGCAAAGCTGCTTCAGCCGCGCGTCAGAACTAACTGGTACAAGCAGCAAAAATGAAGCAGCAGACGCAATTTTGCTGCTCTTGCTGCGTCCGGTGTGAACGTAGCATAATTCGTCTTATCAAAGCAGCTGCTGTAATGTCTCTTGTCTCATAGTCCAAAGGGTATACAAAGGCAGTCATCAGGTCGGACCTATGCGAAAAGCATAGATCAGGATTGGCCAGGAAAGGTTTGATTGGTGCACCTTTAGTAACACGCTTTACATGATCGCTGATAGTGCATGAAGTGAGCAAACCAGCTTTATTTTATGACTTGTGCTTAACTGAATTAGGGTTCTGCAACCTAAATGTCCCCTTCTTTGGGTTCCAGAGCTCACCCACCAGTTTATGCAGTTATTAGTAACGCACCTTTGATCATGTTTACTGCTTAGAGGTGGAAGTAATGGTTTTCTTACCTCTCGCTCTTCCTGGATGAAGAAGAGGAACAAAAATTACGTCACATCTTCACCTTTTCTGTCTGATTGTGTTTCCTTCATTTCATAACTTATGTCTTGTCCTCATGGTAGCAGCAACTCTTTGTTCCTCCAATGAGAAATCAGTGATCCAGGCTTTGCGGGCGGGCAGGGGTTTCTAATTGGCAGAAGAAACAGCAGCAAGGAAACGGGGGCTACCATCCCCGTCTTTCCGTTTGCAAAATCCTAGCTCTGAGCTTTGTAAAACCACCAACAAGTCGTCGTAGAGCAAACTGCAGAGGGTGTCTGCTCCTGTTACGGTTGCTGTGTTGATGTAGCCATGTCTCTGGCTGGGATATTTCAAAAGCTTCTCTGTCCTTCTAACCATTTTGAGTTTACACTGCGCACAAAGTGGTGCTCTATTTTGTGAATGGGAGCAGTAAAAGGTCTGGTATTGGTATTAGATAGGACTTAGTGAGGACATTTTTGACTTATTTTCTCTCCTGGGACGGCTTATTAAAGGTACATTTTGTCACCTTCAGAAACCCTTCATAGAACCTCTCAGCTTTGATCCCAAGTTTCCCCCTAATGTGGAACAAGCCAGCGCTACCCAGGAGGGCTAGACAAATGGAAATATATCATGACCTCACATTTGCTGCACAAAATATTGCAGCGGGCATTGAACCACTCTGGATTGAGGGCTGTGAGGCAGAAGTAGTCATCAGAGAGTTACAGCAGCCCGGATAGATGCTTATGTGTCTCTGTTTAGTTTAGTCAGAAGCCACTGAGGCGGCATTTAGGGGCAGAATGCAGCCTCTGGGGGTCCCAGGGGTCTTTCACACACACTGTTTGCTATGTGCTGGATGACTAAAGCAGTCTGTAACCTTATTTTAAATATAACACCTTTTGAATTAACAGAATCCACTGGTGACTCAACAAACTACTATAGTACAATTTTAATTCACACCCTAAAATTCAGCATATATGCATTTGCAGCCATTGTATATAAAGTATTTTTTTAATTTTTTTTCACATGCTGACTATTGTTCTCAGACCTAATGTGCAACTCAGTCAAGTCATGATCGGCATAATTTTTTATATGTTAATTTATGACTTTTTCATGCATTTCTATTTAAATAATGAAAAAAAATGAGTGCTATAATGAGTTTTCTGTTCCCCACAGATTCAACATTAGGCTCAAATACAAACAGTCTCAGCTGTATGGTAGGAAAACTGATACTTTTTAAGGCCTCTGTTAAAATCCTGGCAATCCATACACAGCTCGTACTCCTGTGGGTGTGAGCGGCTGAGACGATAAAAAAAAAAAAAAAAAAAAAAAGTTGGTTGTGTTATCAGACTGGTTTTCACTGGTTCCCGACACATTTTCCAGATGACTGTGGTTTGTTTTTGGTCCGACTTGCCATGACCGAAATACTGCCAGACTGCCGAACTACAAAAACCCTTCTTTGAAACAATTTCCTCCGCCTCTCCTTGCTGCACAGCTTCATGCGCTCTGTGTTGTGGTTTGAGAGGGCGGCGCTTGGTGACGGCGTGCCTGGGTCCGCGATTGTGTTTGTTTGGGAGGAAGTAGTGACTAGCATAAACCTACATGCTAGGCTACAATGAGAAGGAAAACTACGTTTCTTTTTTATCGAACTTTTATCGACACTCTTTTTTTCTATTGCGCCACACGTCTATCGATCGATATATATCGTTATTGAATTATCACCCAGCCCTACTCTCCGTTAAAGAAAATTTGGAGCCGTTCACCAAACGAACGTCCAATTAGCGTTGGCTTTGAGGCGGGTTGAGGTGTGACGCAACGAGAAGCGCAACAGTTCAGTCTAAAGAACATGGTGGCTTCAGCCGATGAAACTAGCGTTAGCGTGGCTATCCAGCAAGTTTTATCGGAATTACAGAGTATTTCTTCACTGAAAGAAGAGCAAAACACTGCTCTGGAGGCATTTCTCAGAGGAAAAGATGTTTTTGCTCTTCTCCCGACTGGTTTCGGCAAGAGTAGCCTGGCTTGTGGTTTGTACTTTCATCGTCGCTCTGTTAGTACGTCATATGCTTCGTTGATCTGATTGGTTTATTTGGCCCGTCTATCACCAACATAGGCCAATCAGCTAACCAGTATTTTCGCCCCTTCCCAAAATTACTTCAACGGAAGGTTTCCAGATGGATATGCGCAGCAAATCCATCTGGCGGAGTCAGGTTACTTTCTCGGTAGACTTGGCTACGACGGTAAAGATGCCATCCAAAGATATATTTCTTTGTTGTCCAGTTGAATCACCCTTCTGTGTGTTTAGGGTTTAACCACCTGAACCAAAGTGTTACCGTCCAATAGACGGACGGCTTTCAACCCTGAGCCTGGTAACAGTTGTCAGACATGCTAGTGGCATCATGGTATGCATCTCTTTTGCTGGTAGTGGGATTGGTGAATTGCATGAAGTGGGAGAATAAATACAAATACTGAAAAATCAAAATCTAATTTTCTGGAAAAAAGTGTATTTTATCTTGAAAATTCACTTATTCCAGAATTTCTTCTTGATTTAAACTGTTATGTTTGTCAGTCACCATCCTGCAGAATAATAGCAGCTGTGCTGCTGCCATCAACACCTGTGTTTATAGATGTTGGAGATCAGCCTGTTTTTCAGTGTAGTCCTGTTTCTCTGACTGTGACTAAGTGGATGTGCTTTCTTCATCCTCTGATATGGGAGCTGGCTCAGAGCTCGTCTGCCTGCACTGGAAAAAAATCAAAATTTAGATAAGTTTTTTCTTAAAATAAGTGCATTTGTTCTTGGATTGAGGAGGTAAAGGAGACATTTTGCCAATGGAAAAAGACAATTTGCACTTAAAATTAGAAAACACAATTGCATTGTCTTGTTTCAAGTGCATATTATCCAATTATCTTATTTTAAGAGTAAAATTGCATATTGCGTTGGCAAACCATCTCATTTACCTGCCCAAATTAAGGGTAAATACACTTAATTTAAGACTTTTTTTTACAAATTTTTAGATAGCTTTTGAAGTGTGGCTGTGTGTTTCCTTGACGGGGCCGACTATTACAGTTGCTTTTTTTATCTCTGCTTCTGTCTCCTTGAACCCCAGTCGGCCTCAACAGATGGCCGCTCACACTGAGCCTGGTTCTCCTGGAGGTTTCTTCCTGTTAAAAGGGAGTTTTTCCTCTCCACTGTCGTTACAAACTTGCTTAATCGGAAGGATTTCCTTTGAGTCAATGAATCAACGCAATCAGCTGATTTTTCCTTAGAAAACAGTTTGACTGGATGGCATGTGTTGTAATTTGGCGCCATAGAAATAAACTGAATTGAAATGAACTGACTTCGACAACATAGTCCTAGAGCTAATATAACATATAGCTCTAGGATGGGTAATCTTATTGTAAGTGCATGATATAAAATTGTCTTATTTTAGGGTAAAAATACTAATTCAAATAGCAGATTATTTTATTAACCTGCTCAAATTAAGGACAAATGCACTGATTTTCATAAGTTTTTACTGTTTTTGAACTCTCTCCAAAAATATCTTTATTTTCACTGCAAACTAATCAACAATTAAATGGTTGAAACATGGAGCTAGTTGGTTGTTTTGTTTGGATAATGATGCCCAAACTGCCTTTGGAAGGATTTT
This sequence comes from Cyprinodon tularosa, assembly GCF_016077235.1. Taxonomy (NCBI): domain Eukaryota; kingdom Metazoa; phylum Chordata; class Actinopteri; order Cyprinodontiformes; family Cyprinodontidae; genus Cyprinodon; species Cyprinodon tularosa. The sequence goes on along the minus strand of NW_024039466.1, from coordinate 118,530 downwards.
TTTGACAGTTTAAAAGTCAGGTCTGTATCCTGTGACAGGAAGAGTGGTCAGAAATGAGTCGGCACTTTGTTCCAATATGACACTAAAAGCCAAAATCAACATAGCCTTCAAATCCTTGAATAGTCATGAGTCGCCGTTTGCCTTCTCCTCTTTTTCTCTTCCTCATTTATTATTTTTTTTTAACTGCAGCTTTCAGTAGGAATCAGATTCCATTTTTTTGCTTTAAATTTCTCCTCTGCCTGTTTTGATGGATTTTTATAGCTTCAAATAGGAGGCATTTCCGTACCTTGGGTTACCTCTGCATGTCTGCACTGCAAGGAGCAGGAAATCATTTAAACTTCTGTTAAAAAAAAAGACTTTATCTTGTTAGACATCAAGTCTTTTGAATTTTACTTTAATTGTTTTTCAGTAATTGTTAATGTAGTTCTGAGGCACCTTATTTTTCTTTTTAAAAAATGTAATCTAAATTAATTTGAGATATGCTAAAGGTAGAGTGTTATATTTCATTTTCTGCATAAACACTGACTTCTAGTCTTTGTCTGCTGTGCAGCAGTAATGTTCTCCTTTTTCTCTCCTTGCTCCCCAGCTATGCTGCATGCTCCTTATAAAGGAGAGGGTTTTTTTCTCTGCAGGAGAGAAAGAACGATGACTAATTTATGCTTACATTTTGCAGATAATTTATCTCAGTCAGCGCAGCTGTCTTTTAAAACTATTAAAATCTCATTTTGGATTCATTGTGTTTCTTCACATTCAATCATAATATTCAAAGCATGCAGCTTTTTTAATTTTGTTTGGCTCTCATCCTCTTTTTAGAGCTATCTACGATTTATTTAGTAATTACTAATTTTATTGTGTTTCAGTGTAGAAAGAAATTATTTAAAGAAAGGGGTTTTAAAAGTCATTTTAAAACGAGTTGTATGCAGGCAGAGTAGGGAGGCTCTGTTTTGCAGACCGCTGGGGCTGTTATGACTCTGTTTTCATACTTGCAGTGAGTTATTGTTATTGTTTTGACTGCTCTTGTGTTTGACCCTGACAGACCCTGGGTCTTTGTTGGTATTCATTTAACTGCCTTGAAGGATACTTTTTTTTTTTTAGTTCTTAAGAATGGAGAAAAAATTGTGTATGTATAAATATTTGTGTAATGAATATATCCAGTCATATTCAGAATACAAACTTCTGAAAGTACTTATTAGTAGGAAATTATGACTTAATATTCAATAAATAAGTGTTTTTAATTCAGAGTAATTTTAATGTGAATGTGCTTTACTGGAGGCATCCATGTTTGTCAAAGAACACTACTGCCACCTACTGGTTTGTGACGTCACGGTGCGGTATCGACTGTTGATCAAGTCCCAGTGCTGTATCTGCTGTTTGTCACAATGCGCTATTATCCAAGTCATCTTGAAAACATTCTTCTTCCAAATGTTGGCTACATATTACGGCTTTTTAGATTATTAGAAGTTCGATGGCAAATCCTCCCTCTTCAAGTTGGCGATCCAACGACCAACCCGTCCGTGGAGGATCAGGAATCAGAAAGGTGGAATAACTCTTTTTTTTTTTTTTTTTTCCCCCCACTTTTACCCGATGTATTCCAGCATCCAGCTGCCATGCACGTGGGCATTGTCACTAGGGCTGTGGGAAATAATCGTTTTAGCGATATATTGTGATATTCGGCTGCCCAATATAATATCAATTTTTCACTTCTTAGTATCGAAAAAAAAAAAAAAAGGTTACATAAAACATTGATGGGAAAATGGGCTACCTCTGCACGAAAACTCTGGCAGAAAGCGCTGTGGAGCCCTTTAACTGTGCGTGCAGCACCAAATCTGTATTTGAGGCAGTCACAGTGGAAGAAAACCCCAAACAACATGGATAATAATACCTAATCAATATTTTCTGATGAAAATATACAGCACTTGCTGTTTTATCTCAACATTTGATTTTGATAGCTGGGGAAAATATGGCAATATATAGTGATACTGCAATATCGTGATAATATCGTATCGTGACCCAAGTATCGCAACATGTATCGAATCGCAACACTTATGCTCACCTCTAATTGTCAGTTTCACTATAGCTCTGGTGAATTTCAATGGTGAAGTCCTCTGGAAATCTTCAATAATTGTTGTTGATTGCAGATGTGTCTAGTAGTTCCCATTGATTTAGCTTGTAAAGCGGGGAGAATGGCGCTAGGCTTACCGCACCGTGACGTCACTGATGGAAGATGGCAGGAGGGAGGGGTTACTATATTTGGGCAAAAATGGCCGCTCCCAGACTCTGTGATCGTGAACAATTTTTTTTTACTGATTAACGCTAAATTCATTAAATCACTGTGTACATTTTAGTTTTAGTTGAAGATGATGAACAAGTGATCATTTGTTGCTGGCTGGACTTTTCCTTTAAGCAAAGTTAAACTTAATTAATACAATTTACATGGAAATCTAATTTTAAGCCTGCTGAAGTCATACAACTTTTTCTTCCTTGCTCTTAAAATGGGAGAATTCTCCTATAGTTGATGTTTTCTTCTCTTGGTCTTTTAGATTGTGTTTTTTTTTTCTGAAGGCTGGACCCCCCCTCCCCTGTGACTCTGGGGTCTAATGCATCACTTCAGCCAGCGTTTTGAAGTCAGGGAACATTCCTCCCAGGATAGAAGTTATCAAGAGTCTGATTGGGAGGGAAACCCCCCCCCCCCCGACTTCTGAAATGACTTTCCTCAGCAGGAGGAAATCAGATTGTATGCGCTCCCTTAGCACTGAGGGTGGGGTAGTGATCACAGTCCTACCGGTTGGAACAAATTTAAGATCTTCTGCTGGCATCAAATAATGAGAGGCATCAAAAATGATATGAAGGTTGGTGAAAATGCACTTTCCCTGATTCTGCATGTTGCAAATATTTCATCACACTTGCAACAAAGTCTGTAGATTCAGTTGAAAAACCTGAACTTCTACCTTAAGGAAACCTTGAAACTCTGAAAATATTACTAATTTAATAAGAATCTAAAGATTTATTAGTTAATTATTTTTATTTATTCGTAAAACCCTTTGCAATCAGTTTACCCTCAAAAGCTGCTGAAACACACCAAAGAGTTTAAAGACAGAGAAGTTTAAAAAAGGGTTTTAATCTAACATTCTGAGCTTCATGTGTTTCAAAAAGCAGCATTTACTTCATTATCAATAACTAAAGGAGTGCCCCAAGGGTCCGTTTCGGGGTCTCTACTATTTACACTGCAAAAACGATCTAGAAATAAGTAAAACTTTCTTAAATTAAGTGTATTCACCCTTAATTAGAGTAGGTAAATGAGAGAGTTTGTCAATGGAATGAGTAATTTTACTCTTAAAATAAAATAATTAGACAATATGTACTTGAAATAAGACAATTTAATTGTGTTTTCTTATTTTAAGTGTAAATTGTCTTGTTCCATTGGCAAAATGTCTCTTTTATCTCCTCAATTCAAGAACAAATGCACTTTTAAGAAAAAATGACTTATCTAGATTTAGATATTTTCCAATGTACTATCTACACTGCAAAAATCATCTAGAAATAAGTGCAACATTTCCTAAAATAAGTGTATTTACCCTTAATTTTAGTAGGTATTTGCCAATGGAATCAGTATTTCTACTCCTAAAATAAGACAATTAGATAACATTCACTTGAAATAATACAAAGCAATTGTTTTTTTTCTTATTTTAAATATAAATTGTCTTGTTCTATTGGCAAGGTGTCTCACTTATCTCCTCAATTTAAGACAAAATTCACTCAATTTAAGCAAATATAACTCATACAGATTTCCATTTTTTGCAGTGTATGTGAACAATGTTGGCCAGGATCTTAAAGACACTAACTACCATTTTTATGCTGATGACATGTTTTTTTACAGTTTTGGAAAAAACCCTATTGCTTTTAATTCGGTTCAGTACAGGCTTTTAAAACTAGATCTTTCTTTAAATCCAAATAAAACTAAAATGATGTTATTTTTAAAAACAAAGACAAAATTGCAAAATAGCTATCCTTTTGCCGCTGTCTTGGCCAGGACTCCCTTGAAAAAGAGATTGTTAATCTGAATGGGACTTTTTTCTGGTTAAATGAAGGAATAAATAGGGCTGGGTATTGTTAAAAAAATTTCGGTTCCGGTACCAATACCGATACCTTCACTTCGATACCGGTTCCTGAACGATACTTTTTTCGATACCAGTTTTATAATATCAATTCGAAAAAAAAGAAAATTACACAACATAAAAAAGTACAAATCTTGAGTTTTATTTTAAGCTCTGTTTTTCCATTTACATTTTTCCTCTTACATAAAAAAATAAATAATTCAGTGTCTAATATTCACTGTTACATTGTGAGGACCTTTTTACTTAGCAGTTTTCCTTTAGAAAAATTACCATGTCTGACAAACAAGCCCGTTGAATGGGATCCTACTGACAGCGCACCGCTGGTATGGGGGGGGTCTGAGCGGCTCCGACAGAAATATTGAAGGCAGGATGAACTGACTGCACTGATTACGTTTTCAGGTGGATTTTCCCACTTAAAAACATAATAAAACTACTTTATTCCCACTGATCACAGCAAATATAGCTGCAAGGCAAATAAAGGATAGAGTAGCTCCGCCCAACGCGCGTCTGACCCACTTTGCGACCGCGCAGCCAGAGCAGCAAAGCTTCTTCAGCAGCGCGTCAGAAGCTGGTACAAGCAGCAAAAATGAAGCAGCAGACGAGATTTTGCTGCTCTTGCTGCGTCCAGTTTGAAAGCAGCATGATTCACTCCGCTCTGGCTTTGCTCTGCCCACGGGCTGCTGAGAGGAGGATGGTCGCGCTGGCTGTGGTCCGCTCTTCTTGCAGTCAAACACAGAGCGACTTTCTGCTCTTAAATTATTTCCGTGCACGATGTATTGCATTGTGCACTATTAGCATCAGTCTTAATAAAGTGAAGCCGCACTTTTGACCTGGGGGGCATTTTAAAGGGGTTCCGCGACGCTGCAACCAGTTCACAAAAGATACACATGAACCCTGGCTGTAGGCGTGACCACCTGTGTATTTTTCCTGGATGACGCAATCACCTTAAGTGTTCCAGCCAATCACCGAAACTTGGTACCGAAAGACGAGGCATGTTTCGATACTCTGTAGAACCGAAGCATTTCGGTCGGTACTAGGGGTGTAAATCACATCCATCATGGCGATTCGATTCAGTATCGATTTCCTGATCCAACGATTCGATTATTTTCGATACTTAAGAATACACCTCGATTCGATTCGATTAATCGATTAATCGGTTAATTTTTTTTTTATTATTTATTTTTATTTTTTTTTACACCTTACAGGCTAAACAAAGTTTCAAGTTTGAAATAAATCAATGAAAGCTGTAATATCATTATGCATTTTCTTTAGAAACAACAGCAAATAACAGAAGTAGAAAAGTTGCATCAAAAATACTGCAAAAATACTGCACAATATCAGTGTAATGAGTTCAATGCAATACCTCGGCTCCAGAGAAACTGTCCAACATATTTTTTTAGAATGTAATAAATATATTCAGGAAAGAGAGATATTGTGTAGAGAGTTAGACAGGAATAAAAATAAACTACATATAAGGGAATTGTTTCAAAGGTCATCTGGGGATGTAGTTTTTGGGGGTATTTTTAATTTTCTAAGAAGAACGGGTATTTTAGGGAGAATATAATAGTTTGTCTGGTCCATACTCCATTCTGGAAGGTGGCGGTAATGCAGCTATAAGTTGTTTGCCAACCGCCATTAAAAAAAAGAAGAAGAAGAAGGCTCCAGAGTGTTGACGTCACCGCCCCTTGAGAGACGCTCCGCTGCACCTCTCCCAGATTGTAGCTCACCGCAAACAGTGCACCAGACAGGAGGCCGGCTAGTTTTGTTTTTATGACCGAAATTGCGGAAAACAACTCGTGAAGTTTGACCCGCTAGAAGAGAGAGGTGCGCGAGAACGCTGGGAGCCTTTTTCCAGCTGAATCTCCGCTCTTTTTGCCCCATTGTCCCTCCGTCGTCGGACTAAACTCGCCCCCACTTCCTCATCGCCTCGGCCGTATCTAGACCCACAGCGTGTAGCCCAGACCACGCTTCAATACTGAGCATAATTTAAAAATGTCTGTGTGAAGCTTGCTGCAACAAACTGCTGTAAGAGTATAACCAGGAAGCGCGGTAGGAGGGGAAAATAGGTTTAGCGCCACCGCAGCAGGAGGAAGAATTACGCCCAGGAGCAAATGGATAAAAATAGACCGGAGGGAAAAAAAAAAACATTAATCGATTATCTTGCGGACGTGTCGATGCATCGGATCGTCGGCTTTTGGATCGATGCATCGATACAAAACGATTATTATTTACACCCCTAGTCGGTACCATAAAAGTACCGAAGTTCGGTACCCAGCCCTAGGAATAAATAATAAAATGATCAGACAGTAGAAAGAGGATGACGCCACAGCCGACCTACCAAGGCATGGCAGTTCACCTCAAGTATCTCTGGAGGTCAAAGGAACTACAGATATCCATTAATCAGTCCCTTTTTTGAGACTTGCAATCATGTGGAAAACACCCGGAGAATTTCCCCCCCTCCAGGTCGGACGTTGGAGACCACATCCAGCTGTTAGGATTAGGCTTGGAGTCGCATAAAATTCTTACAGTATGATAACCTGAGGGAAAAATGGGGTAGTGTTATAATTACAGCTCTATTTCTTAAATGTCTGAACTAAAATATCAAAGAATAAAAAGCCTGTAGGTGATCTTCAGCATATTCGCTACAGTCAAAGTTAAATTGTCGGTGGAAACTCTTTTTAGATCAGCTTTTTTTTCAAAGGTTTCACCTATTTTTTATCCTTCTGTGATCCCTTCACTACCCTTGCATAAACTACAGCTTTCTAGACATTTACTTATACGCTTTATTAGCTGACTTCTGGGTTTAGCTAAGGCTTTCCGACAAATGCACCAAAAGAAACCATTTTGTCAAATTATTGAAATTATCATCAACTAATTTAGTAATCGATTATTGGTTAACTGGTGTATAGACACTGTAAAACAAGCCTTTAACTGACAGTGACCCACTTAGAGCAAGAATTATATCAAAATTGTAAAAACAAATATGTAAATATTTTGCATTTAAGATAAAAAAAAATCTTTCTCGTCTGTCAAATTGCTCTATCCAGAACTCCTCAGGTGGAAAAGTTTTAGTTTCTCCTGATTCAATTTTGTAAAAAGTCTTCTTTAACGAACCTTTTGCTCTCTTATTACTGATTGCTTAAATAAAAAAAAATAATCAACAGATTCATCAATTTGCAAAATAATCCTTAGATGCAGCCCTAAATTTCAGAGAGCTGGTTTCTCTTTTAGGGAGAGCTTCTCCATGAGTTCAGGGACATGTAGCTGAAATTTTTGTGTTTTTTCACAAATGTAGTTTTTGAAAAGATAGATGTTCCTGCTTTCAGTGCTTTTGTTTAAACATTTCGTTAGCATTGAACACACAACTTTACGTGCTTGATCACCTAAAATCTGTTTTTAATTTAATGTTTCTCTTAATTTGTTTCCCTCTAATTGAGCTTCAGTGCTACAGATCTAAGTTGGAAAGTAATAAAAGCCTCTGGTGTGTTCAATATGTGAGCCTGATCTAATCTGCCCTTGCTCTACACAAACTTTAGATGTTCTAGATTTTTTTTGGATGAGGTTTTTCCCTAAAGTCAAGAGTGAGGGAGGTCTTACTTTTTTAATCCAGATTACATCCAACTGCCAACTGTAGCAGCAACAACCAAACCCCTTAAAACCAGGGTTCCCGCCGGTCCTTAAAAAGTCTTAAAAGGCATTGAATTGTTCAAAATTCAAAAGGCCTTAATTGGTATTAAAATGTCTTAAATCAGTCTTTCGTAGGTCTTAATTTATTTAAAAAAAATAACAGCTCGCCATTATTGGTTCCGTCCCAATAGCGGAACCAATAAAAGCGTTGTTGCGGCCGGGACATTTGGGAGATGCACCATTAACTTTTTGTCTGGAAAATATGAGCAAGTGTAAATGTAACCAAAATTGTCTCCAGCCAAGAGTTTTCTCCATGGCTAAAACCAGGGAACATACATGAGGCTCAGTGGATTTAGTGCAAGAAGTCATTCAAGCTCAGAACGATGGGAATTAAGGCAGTGGAGTCGCACATGCGAAGCGCGAAACACAAAGCGTCAAATTGGAGTTACAGAGAAACAGCCGGTATTTCGCAGTTTAGTTCCACCCTTGTCTCTGCAACGCCTCCACTTATCACCAAATCAAACATACTAAGAAAACCATACAAAGAAAAATAGCTGCAAAAAAGACTTAGCACTGGTTATGTTGTGGCTTTAAAACTGATTTGTTTTGTTCCCTGCTAAAACAAAGTTTGTGAATTCAGTTAAATAATTGTTAAAATATATCTGTCATTTGTGTGTTTTTAGCTTTCTTCCTGTATGGGAAGCTTTTCAAAATTTGAAACATTAGTGCAGTGGTTTATGTTAAAGCTACAGTGTGTAATAATTACAGGCATATAAATTCAGAAATTTAATATATTATACATAACTATGTTATTTATCATCACCTATGAGCTCAGCCTTTTAACCATAACATTTGCGTTGCCTTAGAATTCGTTATTTATAATTACATAGGAGCGGGTCTCGCAGCCATGGAGGCTGACATCTTTGCGCTACGGCAGCGCAGAGGCAACAAACTAGCGATTGCGAGATCTCCCATGACGCTCGAAAATAACTACGGCAAGTTGAGAGAGATGAACTGAGACGGTACTGAACAGTAGATGGCAGTATTATGCCTGAGAAGCGTTTAGTCTGCCTGAAACCAAAGAAGAAGAAGAAGCAGGTATACTGCGCCTCGGTAACAAGAAAGGTAAACAAGGCGGCAGGCGTGAGTGACTTTGCAAACTGTTTGGCACTGTGTGGCCAAACATCAGACGAATGGAGGATCATGCCTACTCTGTATCACAACGAAAAGCGGCGGACACCGAACCCCCGTCATCTAAGAAGCGGAAACACGACGAGAATAAACGCAAGAGTGACAAGAAACGACAAAAAACACGGATCAACATTGGCACGGCATTTACACGATGGAAGTCACTGATGGAGGAAAAAGGTTTTCAAAGTGACGCTCAAGTTGCCAGTTTTCTCTTGGACAGGTAATTAATCCTATACACACAATTGTCTAATATCACTGCAGTTTTTGGAGTACAGGATGCTCAGACCTGTCTAAAACAATAACATGCTGCGTGATGATGCTGTTACTCTCCAGTATACTTATTCAGCAACGTCCCTGACGTTTCACAGGTAATGATTCAGTAATTTTCTGTAAAATAATTTTCTGGATATATACCTCGGTTACTTCTCTCCGGCTCCTTTGGAGATCTTCAAGCCTTTCCTCCTCTGCTCTCACCCCGCTGGCTCCCCTCTCTCGCCTGGCCCCAGCTGCACGCTCACCCCGGCCTCTCTGCCCTCTTCCTTTCCCTCTTCCTTGCCTTGTAACCCCCGTGCCACAAACAAGACTTGGACTCTGTAAACGGGGAATATATATTCTTCCAGCGAACACAATCTCGCTGTTAAACTAATGACTACAATTACTTCGTCTGTTTATATCACCATGCAAAGCAGCTCACCAAAACGTCACAACGACGTAGAAAAAATAACGGGTATATTTATTATCTTAAGTCTACATGAAATCTATACCCTACACAGACTAATGAAATACTATCTGTAAAATTATCTATGTAAACAAACCTCATCACTTGAGAAGGTAGGTGATGCGGACGTCGTGGAAGACATTTTGTCCCGTAACGCTCGCCGTACTGTTGGGGGGGAGAAGCTGTGGGGGGGAGACGTTCATGTTGCTGCAGTCTGCAGTCTGACCGCTAGATGTCGCTGAAAATTACACACTGTAGCTTTAAAATGAACCTTTGGGTTAAGTTGTCACAAGCAGGTTTTTCTTGTGTTTCTTGTGAATTTAGTCATAAATTTTTATTTCAAGTGGCATTAAAAAGTCTTAAAAAGTCTTGAATTTAACTTGCCTTATGCTGTAGGAACCCTGAAAAACTGTAAATTAGCGAACTAACTGTGAGAGTCAGATTAGTAATAGAAATAAGCAAGGCCCAAATTATAACAAAACAATTAGATTACTGGATTGTAATTCATCAAACTGACACAATTATGCAATTAAAAGATAGTTGGGCTAATGCTATTTGTGTAAAGATGAAAAACGTGGCAAAGCTTGTTTTCTTACATGAGATTATTTTTACCTTTGAAAAATTGTGCTGGTGAAGATTCTCAGTCATCCAGGTCATAGTCATTCCTACAAAGTTAAAAACCAATCCACTGGACTTAGAAAACATGCAATTGTTGTACATGTACAATTTGCATGTTTTCATGCGGCTTTGTTGGGCTGCTGTATAAAACCTGGAACTCAACGCGGTTTCTGACAGTTTGAATTGAAAACTTCCTGGAAATCAAAGTCCAGTAAATTGTTTTCTTTTTTCTTTTTTGGAATTTGAAAAAATGAGAGCGACAAAGTCTAAATAACTTTGTGTGCTGGTTCAACTTTTATGTTCCAGAATAATGCATGAGCACTGTCTCTACTCTCAGCACAAAGTGGAGCTTGTTCCTCCTCTGGGTAGATTTCAACCAGCGCTGCTTTTTGTCGTAGACGGTTTGTGGTTTATTTGGACAGGATCTTAAGGCCACAAGCGTGTTCATCAAAGCGGAGTAACAAAGAAAATCAGATCTTACCTGCCTTGGATCTAAGGTAAAAGTCAGCTTGGCAAATCTGAGAATGACCCTTAATTACAGCTGAAGGCTGGTTCACATGCAAATTGCTAAGTGATATGCCACACATGGCAATAAACAACAAAACATCAGTGATAAAACAGTTTTGGTCGTACATTATGTTCTCTTCAGCCACATGACAAGCGAACTACATCACACTGGAGCCGATTTAACTCAGAACGTTTAGCTGTAGGATGGGAAATCTTTCCAAACCTCTAAAGATGAATTTAATGATGAATATATATTCATATATTGATAAGTTTACACTATTTTAGCAACTAAAGTGTCTGTGTACAGATTAGAGTCCTGCACTATGTCTAGTATGGCAGAAAGGTTAAACTTTTAAAATAAAAAATATTTTACAGGCATAAAAAAAAAGCAGCAAAGAGTTATGGTATGAATGAAGGTTATTTTATATATTTTTTCTAAATATTTAGCGTGAGTACATTCTAGTATAAATGGATAATGGCTATTCCTTTAAGCATGGAACAAGGGAGCCTACACTGAATTGAAGACACCAAAGGAGATGTTTGGATGTTTTCCTCTGACAAAAATTATTTATAAATGTTCCCAGATGTGGCACAAAATGTGGCTGCCAGCCCGGCATCAACCACATCCACTAAAAGAGACTTTTCATCTGCTTAGTTTGTGATTCAGGGGGAAAAAAGGAGAGTTGAGCTTCACACGGTCATTGATTTTTAACAATATTCGTTATCTGCACAGCAGAGTGAGTAAAAACATTGTGTTTGATCAAATAAACAGTGATATTGGAAAAAGTTAAGTTGAGCTCTTAGATACAACATTTTTAAGTGTATTTTTATGCTATTTTTGCCAAAAAACGGCATAAGAATCAGGACCTGACGGAATGCTATGATAACCCTCCCCTTAAGCTTTTATTGAGTGTTCAGATCTGTACGCCGTATCGGCGAGTACTAAAATATCAGTACTTGTATTTAGGTTGGAAAAATATGGAATGTGTGATAGAGAAGAAGATTTATTGGCGTCTTTAACATGTTTGTCTGGTCTGTCCTGTTGATTTATCGTTCCATCTGCATTCCATCCCTCAGTGATGATCATGAGATATAGATCCTGCCTAAGAGTGGCTAAGATGAGCTTCATCTGTAAGATGGTCTGGGTCAACCTTGGAGAGAAAGTGGGAGGTTAGGTCTTCCAGTAAAACATTAGAGCAGAGCTGCCACTATTGCTGGTTTTTCAGTAGCCTCCCATTGAGGCACAGCCAATGGTTTCTAGAGAAACTACATCTTCTTTCTAACACCCAGTTATGCAACAGATTGATGGATAGGATGCAGAAACAAACTGCTGGTGATGTCACCTCAGCAGCTGGATTTCAAATGAGCTGTAGATGATGGTTGAGCTTCCAAAAAGGTTATGTTGTTAAAGTCGTAGGGGAAATCATATTTAATTTTCAAATAATTCTGGCTTTAAACATGTATATAAATGTTCTCTTTATCACTCTATATTGTCCCAAAAGTCAGAAAATGTCTGTTTAAAAAAAATTTCTGTCTTAAAATCTGTTTTTTTTCCTGTTATCCTCTGCAGGCCGGTTAGGTCTACGTCAGCCTGAACACCTAAATTCAGCCAATCATATATCAACGGTCATCTGTCAATCAATTTTTTTCAGTCATAGCATCTTGATTCATATGTCGCAGCTAATATACACAACGGTTGAAATCAGAATCATTTCCTTTCCCATTGAGTTCCGTCCCAGTGTTCACGGGGATGGACGTCTGTGTCTTCGGCAGGCGTAGAGCTAACAGAACTGGCAGCGTTGCGAGGCAAGGGCTCAAACATGTACGGCTGGAAGCCTTCTACACCAAACCAAGCTTCTGCCGCCCTGGCGTCCTCTTCCACAACATCTTCGTCCCCGCTTTCCTCCTCTAAATAAAAAATGGATGACGGAAGAGACTCATCCACGACCTCCGACACTAAACTCTCCTCGTCTTGCATGTTTCCTCTGTCCATAGCGTTCCTTGACAGTGTCGTTTCGAAGTCACCAATTTAGTGCTACTTGGTCCCAATGGAATTTCCCATTGGGAACCTACTAGCACTAAGTTGCTAACTGGTTAGCAAGATGTTTTCGAGAAACTGGCCATAATCAAACTGCGTACCTTCCGCTACAAAAATCCCGCCCCCTTGATAATCGACCAATCACATTCACTTTTTTCACTCGTGTAAAGTTGGGCACCACTCGGGAGAATTCGGAAATTCACGACATTTTCTACTGATTACATCACATAAAAGTTATTGCAGTATTTACAGGAGTAATACTCTAATGTTTTTGATGAAAAAGAAGTAAAAAGATAGACATGTGAAGAACTAAATGTATATTTCAATATGGAACACACCATCTTTCTGGGTTTTTATCCAGTCTTTTGTTTACCAGCTTCACATGCATGAACACCCATGTGAATAGCAGGGTTACCCCCCTTGTCCAGAAAAAGCAGAGTAGTTTGGAGTAAAATGGTCAAGGCACATCCAATGGATGTAAACATTCAACTGAAGATGATCGTTTTCCGAGAATTTCTGTGTTTCTTTCAAAATTGTAAAGTTAGGAGTTGTTTACTTCCTCATTTGACATGTTCCTTTGATAGGTGATGTTTTTTTGCTGTATATTGAACCTTTTAAATGTATAACTATGAGGTGATGGTTGAGAAGAAGGGCGTCATGGTATGTGGAGTAAGGCCCCGTCCACACGAAGAGGCACAAATTTTTCACCAAACCAGCCTCTCATCCACACGAAGCCGGCGTTTCGGGGGTCTGTAAACGATCTTTTTTTAATTCAGCCTTCAGAGTGGGAAGATTCTGAAACGCAGTTTTCGCGCTTCCATCTTTACGCTCTAACCGCATATTTTTTTTTACACGCATGCGTCATAGCGTCGCCTCTAAACACGCATGCGCGACCAGTATCACAACAACATGGCGCCGTTGCTGCTAATGCTACTCACCCTGCTGCCGGGCTTACAACAGAATCTTCTTCTTCTGGAATATCTCCAGGAAGAACAGAGCAATATCGACGACATAGTTTAGCACCTGAATTTGACTTAACCACGAAAATGGACCCGCAGGGCAACCATGTATAAATATTAGTGCGCATGCCCAACATTTCGTCGCTTATTTTTGCTTTGGCACCACAGCGCCACTTACAGGCCTGGCATACATTTTGCAGCGTTTTCATGCATTCGTGTGGACGATCACATTTATTTTACGTCTCCGTCTTTACGGCAAACGTTTTGGAAAATATCAGCGTTTCGTGTTCGTTTTGACTTCGTGTGGACGGGGCCTAAAGGTAGAGATAGGCGTCACTTGTCACACATCTTGTTTTGGTCTACAGGCAGTGCTAAACAGCCCACCTTTGCAGTGAAATGTTGCTTATTACTTCTTTAAGTATTAAGCCATTTAAATGTTTTACTTTTGTTAATATAAGAGTCTGTTACTGAGGTTTTGTTATCTTTTTTTAAAACAAACATTTGACAAAATACTTCTTAAGCAGTTGTTTTTCTTTTTGTATGTAGGAGCAGAATATTTGTGATCTACAATTAGTTTTTCTCTTCCTGAGCCTTGCATTATTTTAACTGTTTGCAGAACGTAACCTGTGACTTGCATTTCTTTAATGTAAAAGGGTCAGGGTTTTTTATGTGCTGTATATTTTAGAATATGAAGGTTCTGACTGTCTTCATATAAGCTGCACCGTAAAGCAGAAAAATACAGACGAATAAATACAGCAATCTTGAAAATGTCAAAAACGGAAATATTTGAGGAGAAAACCAAGGAAATTCACAAGTAGCACATTAGGGATGGAACGGTTTATGAAAACCGTCCGAACCGTTCGGTTCGACTGTCTCGGTTCAGTTCGCGTGTTTCGTTCGGTTCATGCGCTGCTCCTTTTTCTCATAGGCGAAGCGTTTACACTCCAGAGCAGAAGGTGGCGGTACTGCGACCAAAGCCAACCACCAGTAGTAAACAAGAAGAAGAAGAAGCAAAGCAGCGTAGCCGGGTGTAGCAGAAAAAAATCAGTTGTTGTGGAGAATTGTGTGGGTATGGCGAGTGGGAAAGAACAGGAGTTGGAAGACGCGCCAGCAGCACTTTATAGGTCTGCTGTATGGGACCACTTTGCATTTAGAGTGACCTACGATGACGGCAGAAAGAAAGCTGTGGATAAAAGTGCAACAGTGTGCAAGCATTGTGCAACACGTTTTGTTTATGCTAACAGCGACATGACCAACATGTCGGGCTAACCCCGAAATCCCACATACTCCGTCAGCGCTCCGCCCCGCTGCGCTCCAGACCGGCTGCACAAAGCAAAGCCTACAGCCTCCACTGTGGCTCCCTTGGAGATCGTGGAGGGCATGCGCCAGATGATTAAATTCAAAGCAGAAATGATCCAGGGTTTCCGCGGATCATTAAAAATAATTACAACTCATTAATTTTTTGGGGATTTTTTCATTAATTTATTATGGGATTTCTTATTAACAATCAACATATCCAGAACCGAACTGAACCGAACCGTTGATTTTGTAAACCGTTCTACCCCTATTGCACATAGTTCATTATCCAGCAAAATCATGTTAATTTATAATGATTCGGAACTAAATTAAAATATTTTATAGCTGGAGTTGGAGCTGTCTATTGATCAGTGCTGATTGCATATTTTTTTTGTGTATTTTGATGTAGTGATGGACTGCCATAGTCTTTTTTTTTATCATTTCATTACTGCAATTGTTCTCTCTTAAAGCCATTGTTTCTATGTTTCTCCTTGTCTGGCTGTAACTGTCAATCCAGGATGGATTATATTACTATCCTGTCGGGTATGTAAGAGCCTAAATTCAGTTTAAGTTAAGATAAAAGGAATCATTAATAAGTTACAGTGTGTATGTACTGTATATATATATATACATACATAAGAAAGGCAAAGGTTCTCATATGTTCATATTCATCCATCCTTCCATTTTTCTTTTCCCTTATTCATGCTGGGGTGGCAAGGGGTGCTGGTTCCATCGCAGAGCAACACAAAGACAAACAACCATTCACACACACACTCACCTAAGGAGAATTTAGAGAAGCCAATTAACCTAACAGTCATGTTTTTGGACTGTGGGAGGAAGCTGGAGTACCTGGAGAGAACCCACGCATGCTCAGGGAGAACATGCAAACTCCATGCAGAAAGACCCCGGGCCGGGAATTGAACCTGATAGCTTCTTGCTTTAAGGCAGCAGCTGAGCAGCCCTTTAAGGATAATCCATATTTCTAATTGTACTGAGGTTCTTTAGCAAATGTGCTCGGTTTGTTTGTGGATGTCTGGGGAGTGACCTCTGCTTCGGCGTTAGTCAGGTAATTGGAGTGAAGCCACACAGTTTTATTATCTCATTTACATTCCTCCTTATCTTCTTTTATTTTATTTTTTATGGAAATGTAATACATGTATTGCTTTTATTTCTGAAGTAAACTGTTGAACCTAACAGAGAGGATCCCATTTGTTTTGTTGAGGGAAGAAGAGCGTCATTACTTAGGAAACTACAGGGTATAAATGTTTACATGAACCCCATAGATTCATTAAATTTAAGCACAGTTAGGGAATGAGCAGATTGACTTTCTTATCAATATACAGACAGATTGTAGGTAATATTTACAGTCATGCAACATTTTCTCTTTATAAACGAGCGTCTAACCAGATAAAAGATAATTTTGTGAAAATAACTCTAATAGCAACACATAGCAACTTGACTCCTGTGTTGCGTGCTGGTGTTTAATGGATTATATTTTAAGGGATTCACAAAGAAACGGTGGGAATCCGATTCCAAACTTGCATTTGCCTGCAGTGCTTTGATCCATCAACACGCCCGCCCAGATTTGCTATTGATCGAATCGAAAGCTACTTTTTGATTGCATCTTTTCACCAGAAAAGTCGTTTCGTTCTCTCTTTTAGTTTTACCAGCATTAAGCTGTTTTTTTATTCAATTTCTAATATGATATTTCTTTATTATTGTATTAGCTTTTCTTGTTCTTTTTACAGGGGACAGTATCTACTAAATGTTACGTTTTTTGTTGTCGTCTACTTTTCATATTATTGGTGTAATGTTGTAGACCAAATATACCAGGGGGCCAGGAGGGGGCCTAGCATTGATTTCATGGGGGCACAGAAAAGCATAAAAAAAAACAGGGAAAGGGATTCAAATATATTAATATAGCTGCATGAAGTGAAATCTATTAGGTTTAATTAAAATTCTATGTCTTAGGTCATTAATAATTTAGGAATTTTACATATTTTTAACTTAAGTTAAAATGACAGTTTCCTATAGTCTGAACTCAAGAAAAACTGATAAATTCACCTGTAAAAATTACAGTATTTTTTTTTTTATTATTTTGAAAAAAACATTTACCAGATGAAAACTTGGATCCTATCTCAATACCACTGAAAATATCATCTTATTGGTTTTAAATAGTAAAACAGAAGTTATAAGAAAACAAATGAAGTAGATCCAAAGAACCAGTGCGTAGCATCAGTAGAATTTAGTTTTAGGGATGCACGATATAATCGGCCCCCTATCGGTATCGGCCTTAAAACTGAATATCAGCCACCCCACTAATATCCAATATTTAACCCGTTATTTGATCAGCTTCTGAGTTTCTAAAGTCTAAAAAAAAAAAAATACTACTTCTTCTTCTTCCTCAAAAACTTCTTTTTTACAGACTTAAAAACTTCTAAAGACGAGGGAAAAAATATTGATACATTAAAATATCCCAATATCTTCATATGCTGATATATTGCCATTTAAAAACACCATATCAATCTCTTTTACTAATGAAATATTGCTATATGTCATCGTTATGCTACGAAATCCCCCGAAAATTCGCCATATTTTTATATGTTGATATATTGATGCGGTATCGATCTATTTTACTAACAAAATCGCACAAGAATTTGCAAAATATCACGAGATTTTGAAAGTAAAATAGATCGATACCGCGTCTTTAAAAATCAATTTGATATCAGCATATGAAAATATATTTGAGTATATTATTTTCAAAGTGTCAGAAATGGATAACAAAACTGCTATTTTCAATGACTACTTATTTTTGTCCAGCTTTAACATCGGTATCAATATCGGTTATCGGCTACATGAGTTTTAAAATATCGGCATATCGGATATCGGCCAAAATTCCAATATCGTGCATCCCTAATTATTTTTATTAGGTCTTCATTACAGGGGCCAGGACATGATCTAGAGGGGCACTGGCCCCCGTTGGCCCCTGTCTAGAACCGCCCATGGTCCCCTGTTAAAGCAAGATTCCTAATATTTACCTAATATTTACCTTGGAAATGTTGGAGGATCTTTAAAGGAGACTTTGTGGCAGCCCAGTATCCAAGCAGTTGTGTGCACAAATAATCATGTGATCACATGAGTTTGTTTAGACCAGCGTGATTCTCCCGCTGTGCATGAATGTCTGCTAGAAGTTCATCACAGGATCCTTTGGTACAATTTCCCACCCCAAAGGCAGTCTGTGTGTTACGGCTTTAGGCTGATGATGAGCTACATCTGTGGTTTTTATGGTCGTTATGATGTTATTATGATATGTTGTGGGAGAATGCTGTCATTATTAGTTTAGTACACGGTTCCTAAGCGTGAATTTACTTTTTCTCCAGCATTCAAATAGTAAATATGCAGGATATTCTTTTTCTCCAACTAGAGCTAATCAGACAATAATATAAGTTCTACATGCTTTCTTGTAACTTGCTATTTTATGGTGATGAAGAAGATCAAGCATTGTGTTGCTTTTAAGAGTCTGACGCCTAAAGGGAATAAATGAGCAGGAAAAATGCATTTAGGAGAGCCAAGAAATGAGGATGCAACCTTTTTCCTGATTAACTATAAACTACGTGGGGCTTCAGCTCCAGCCAACCTGTTCAGGCATTGATTTGCCACTGGCTAAGGTAGATTGCCTCATTTGTTTCTGTGTAAACTCTGCATGGCGTTTGTGCTTCTTGGTAAAAACCTGATTAGCAAGCTCTCGTCTAGCAAGAAGTTTCCCAGGAATGTCTGAAGGTACGTTTGCTGAATCATTTGTGATCAGAGACGTGGTAAAGCGCTGAAGGCGTTGTTTTTTTTAATCCCATTAGGAGCACAGGGACAATATGATCTGCATTATTCCTACCAGTACAGAACCGCGTTACTTTGACTGCAATGACCCACATAAGAAAAACAACCAACCACAGCGGCTTGGCCTTCACATGTCGCTCAGAGCCTTGCAGTAATACAGTAGAGCAGACGGAGATCTGCACACATATCAGGAGGTGGGCTGTCGGGTCAAGCCTTTGGTTTGACTGAAAAGCAAAAAAAGAAGAAACTAAAGGGGCCAATCCTTTTTCACAACCATGTTTATGTTGAATGTTTAAAGAATCGTAGTAAAGAATAGTATAAGCGGCCCTTTATGTCATAATATTATTTTATTCCATAAGTTTATAAAGCCTTGCTCTTTTAACCAGTCGGCTCAAACTGAGCCTGGTTCTGATGGAGGTTTCTTCCTGTTGAAAGGAAGTTTTTCCTCTCCACTGTCGCTACAAGCATGCTTAGTTAGTTAGTTATTTGCTTTTCCATTTGGGTATGCAAAAAAGGCGAGAATTTCCCAAAATAAGGTGGATGTTGAGAGGTTAAAAACTGCTTGGAATTAATGTTGGAAATGGTGTCATATGAGCAAACGCTGGCGAGGCTAAATAATGACATAGAACATTTTGAGAAATCCTGGAATAATTTCCTCTCCTGCAATGTTGGGATAAAGTAATGCCTTTGATGAAATGCTGGTTTGGAAAGTATGGATGAGTGATTATTTCTGTCTTTTGTGGTTGTTTTTGCTAAGTTCTAGGATATTTATATATGCTAATTATTTGTCATCCTTTTATTGTTGTTTTTTTCCTGGTTTTGTGTGTATTTTTTTTTTGTTCTGTGGGAGGATAAGGAAGGTTGTACACAAATATGTTATAAAGATAATGAAAACTTTCTTAACAAAAACAAAAAAACGTAGTTTTCCCCTTGTTGAAGCCATTCAATTAGCCTCGGTCTTGACTGCCTGTCTGGGTCATAGGCTACTGAGCAGAAGTCTCAGCACAATTACACTAAGTGGCTGTTCTTTTCTGACACCTTATTAAGGCTTGAATGCACTGGGACATTCTTGCATTAAAGGCGTCACACATGCACAAACTTCAGAGAAAGACTTCTAGGAGAGCTGTTGAGGTTTGGATGTCTGGGTGGGTCTTTTGCTGCAAGTTATATGCAGCTCAAGGACCCTTTGACCAACAAAGCATTCATTTATGCTTGAAAACCCACCAGAAAAGGGGCCTTTGTCTCTCACCCCTGGAAAGCTGTAGACTGTGTTCATGTAGACATACGGGAGCAACAGAAATGAATGCGGCGCTGCTACAAATGGGGGTTGCTAACACCAAGTTCATACTAGGTTGACATGGCGTTTAACTGTGCTGCCATGCACATGTTAGGGGAAAAAGACTTAATTGTGTTTTTTCTACAGAAGCGGGCAGAAAGAGTTCAGCAGATTATAACATGTATGGTTCAGAGTATTGATTTTCTGTCACATAGAATCATTTTTATCTGCTCTCTGTCAGTTGTGCAGATCGGTGGAGGACAAAGCACTCGATTTAAATAGCAGTTAGCGGGAGCATGCTGACATGGATGGAGCTGCTGTGTTTGGATTATGCAGTTCATGGAAAGCTCATTGAAAATGTATTGTTATTGGATCCGGATTGCTGTTCTAAGAAAGCTTTTTTTTTCATGTAGTAGATTATTAAATAAAGCTCAAAGTCACATCCATCATGGAAACAGTTTAAATCCAGCATGAGTAGTTCAGGGTCAAGTATCTCCACATGCAGTCTGTGACTCAGTAAAAATACAAAAGCCCTTGACATTTTTGAGATGATGTTCGATGTATGTGGTAAGATTATTTTTAATGGAAAGACACTGAAAAAGCATTTAAATTCTAAGGAAAAAGCAATAATTTGGGGCATATTGACTAGTATTTTAATTTCTTTCCACAAAGGCTAAAGCAATTATTGGGATTGATCATAACTTAACGACAATATCAATGAATCAGTTAAGCATTAACTGGAGTTTACAATTTAAATCATGTGATTTGCTGAAGACCTAGAAGTTCAGAGCAGGAATTTAGTACAAAATGCACAAAATATGTAAATATTTGGTATTTTAGATGGTTAGTAAATTTCCTCTAACCTTATCTCCTGAATTGGCAAATATTTAGTTCCAATTGATTCAAATTATGCAAGAAGTCCTCTATAAGCACCTTTTGCTTTATGATTATTAAATGAAAGTTTATTTGACGAAATTGTACAGCAATGCTTTTTCAATAAACTAATGCCTTCTCCATTAGCTTTAGACTGTGAGGAGACGGGTAGCCTGGCTGGATCAGAGCCTAGCAGCTCCCGTTCCGTGCCTTCTGTTTTCGCCGAGGTAGGCAGAAATGGAATGTCCCAGGCGAAGGTAGATGAATGTCACCGTGCACTTACCAAGTTCACTGCTTCACAGAATCGATAAGGGAATCGATAAGGAATCGAATCATTTCACAGGATCGATAAGGGAATCGATAAGAAATCGAATCGTTTCACAGAATCGATAAGGGAATCGATAAGGAATCGAATCATTTCACAGAATCGATAAGGGAATCGATAAGAAATCGAATCGTTTCACAGAATCGATAAGGAATCGAATTGTTCACAGAATTGCTAAGAGAATCGATAAGGAATCAAATCGTTTTAGAGAATCGAATCGTTTCACAGAATCGATTAGAGAATCGATAAGGAATCGAATCATTTCACAGAATCGATAAGGGAATCGATAAGGAATCGAATCATTTCACAGAATCGATAAGGGAATCGATAAGAAATCGAATCGTTTCACAGAATCGATAAGGAATTGAATTGTTCACAGAATTGCTAAGAGAATCGATAAGGAATCAAATCGTTTTTGGAGAATCGAATCGTTTCACAGAATCGATAAGGGAATCAATAAGGAATCGAATCGTTTCACAGAATCGATAAGGGAATCGAAATCCTGAAAATCTTATCAATTCCCAACCCTATTTATGGCAACTAGACCAGCCCAGTTCTGATCTTTTCTCCCAAAAAATACAAATGGTGCCTCTTTCATACGTTGGACTAAATTATAATGTTGGCTGCCATTGCAGAGAAGCAGACATCCTTTAGTTCCGTAAACACTGGGCAGCTGTGTGACGTCTACACTGTCCTTCTCTGCATGTGGGTGCGATGGCTCCGTAGACCGTTCACACTGGAGTGTGATGGTGGCCATGATTCAGTTGTTGTCTGAACAACCATGCAAAAAAACTGATTTTGGATCCAGACCTGCAGTGTGAACGTAGCCTAAGAGGAAACTCTTCTGCCAAACCAGCTGGAATGTGTGACAGCCTTTGCTCAAAAAAAAAAAATCCACAATCAACTTTTGCTTTCATCTAGTTTCTTACTTTAAGACTGAGACGGACACAGACATGCCTCTTTTCCCCTTTTCATCCGTTAAGCATCTGCTGCATCTGAGCGAAGTACTAATTCGCTCAGATTTTATTGGCTCTGCTCTGCGAGATCCGCAGAAGCACTGGGCATGCATTCAATCAAATCTCATTCAAATCAAATCAAATGAGGAGTCAATGCACTGTGCACTCAGGCTGAGTAAGGACATCGGACGAGCTGAGTAAGGACATCGGACGAGCATTAGAACTGCAAATGACTGTAGTAAAACCAATCGCTGCCATAAGCAGTAAAATCCTTTGTAGGAAGCTACATCCTTTTTACAGAACTGAAGTAGCGATGTGTTAAATATGCATGGATAAAGAATGGGTTAGCTAAGGTTTCATGTTATTATTAACATTTAACTGATGCATCAATTATAGTATTAAATTAAGCTGTATAACTACCCCAAACTAAAAATACCACAAGTTTTTTTTAATGCTCATTTTGAATTTAAGAGTTTAAAATGTTTTTTTTATTTCAATTTAGGCGAATGAGAACTGAAACTTAGTGTTACCAGTAATTATAATTCTATTTTCCAATAGCCCTTACGGTAAGCTTAAGTCATGGTGGAAAGATTTTATTCAGTTAGAGATGCTTATAAATTAGATCAAGACTTCAAGCACTGGAAGCTGCGTCTGAAGGTGCAAATTTGATTCAAAAAGGTCTTTATAAGAATAATATTGTCAAGTCAGTATGTCAGTATGATTGTTTGGATTTCCTTTTCGTAATCACATCCATAGACTGCAGAAAGTAGACAGAAACGAAGCTCACAGGTTCACACTAGATTAAATATGAACAATAATTGAATTTGTATGACTTTGCATTTAGCATAGTCAGGGTTTTTCTCCATTGTCCATCGAAGTAGTAGACATGAACTAGACATTTCTGTGCAATATGCTGACTGTGCAATATATGTGAATAGAATAGTCATACCGCTACCACACCGTTGCTCCTCACCTACTACACTTTAATGTAAAAGTCAATCCACCTGAATATAAGCCATCCTGATTGTACATATGACACCTCAAATCTCTGCTACTCCCTTGTATTTTTTATTTTTTTTTATTTCTTATTTTTATTTTGTTTTTCATTGTGTGTGATACATGTACACTTGTACCTTAATCCTTATTTTTCTTGATATACTGTTTATATATATATATATATATATATATATATATATATATATATATATATATATATATATATATATATATATATATATATATTGTTTATTCTTCTTAATGCACCTTTTTCCTCCTTGTTTGCACCTTCTTTGACTTCTATGCCAATATGTGACGAGTGAATTTCTCCGCTGTGAGATCAATAAAGCTCATCTAATCTACAGGTGCTGGTCATAAAATTAGAATATCATGAAAAAGTAGATTGATTTCAGTAATTCCATTTAAAAAGTGAAACTTGTATATTATATTCATACATTACATACAAACTCATATATTTCAGATGTTTATTTTGTTTAATTTTGATGATTACAAATGACAACAAATGAAAATCTCAAATTCATCATATCAGAAAATTAGAATATTGTGAAAAGGTTCAAAATTGATGGCCCCTGGTGCCACACTCTAATCAGCTAATTAACTCAAACCACCTGCAAAAGCCTTTAAATGGTCTTTCAGTCTAGTTCTATAGGCTACACAATCATGGGGAAGACTGCTGACTTGACAGTTGTCCAAAAGACGACCATCGACACCTTGCACAAGGAGGGCAAGACACAAAAGGTCATCGCTAAAGAGGCTGGCTGTTCACAGAGCTCAGTGTCCAAGCACATTAATAGAGAGGCGAAGGGAAGGAAAAGATGTGGTCGAAAAAAGTGTACAAGCAAGAGAGATAACCGCACCCTGGAGAGGATTGTGAAACAAAACCCCTTCAAAAATGTGGGGGAGATTCACAAAGAGTGGACTGCAGCTGGAGTGAGTGCTTCAAGAACCACCACACACAGACATATGAAAGACATGGGTTTCTGCTGTCGCATTCCTTGTGTCAAGCCACTCTTGAACCACAGACAGCGTCAGAAGCGTCTTGCCTGGGCTAAAGAGAAACAGGACTGGAATGCTGGTGAGTGGTCCAAAGTCATGTTCTCTGATGAAAGTAAATTTTGCATTTCCTTTGGAAATCAAGGTCCCAGAGTCTGGAGGAAAAGAAGAGAGGCACTTCATCCACGTTGCTTGAAGTCCAGTGTAAAGTTTCCACAGTCAGTGATGGTTTGGGGTGCCATGTCATCTGCTGGTGTTGGTCCATTGTGTTTTCTGAGGTCCAGGGTCAACGCAGCCACATACCAGGAAGTTTTAGAGCACTTCATGCTTCCTGCAGCTGACCAACTTTTTGGAGATGCAGATTTCATTTTCCAACAGGACTTGGCACCTGCACACAGTGCCAAAGCTACCAGTACCTGGTTGAAGGACCATGGTATCCCTGTTCTTAATTGGCCAGCAAACTCTCCTGACCTTAACCCCATAGAAAATCTATGGGGTATTGTGAAGAAGAAGATGCAATACACCAGACCCAACAATTCAGAAGAGCTAAAAGCCACTATTAGAGCAACCTGGGCTATCATAACACCTGAGCAGTGCCACAGACTGATCGACTCCATGCCACGCCGCATTGCTGCAGTAATACAGGCCAAAGGAGGCCCAACTAAATACTGAGTGCTGTACATGCTCATACTTTTCATGTTCATACTTTTCAGTTGGCCAACATTTCTATAAATCCTTTGTTTTTATTGGTCTTCAGTAATATTCTAATTTTCTGATATGATGAATTTGAGATTTTCATTTGTTGTCATTTGTAATCATCAAAATTAAACAAAATAAACATCTGAAATATATGAGTTTGTATGTAATGTATGAATATAATATACAAGTTTCACTTTTTAAATGGAATTACTGAAATCAATCTACTTTTTCATGATATTCTAATTTTATGACCAGCACCTGTAATCTAATCTAATCTAATCTAATCTAGAACTGCCTGTTAAGGGTTATTGTTCATAAATATAACTGATCCGCTGTAATCAACTAAATAGTATTGTTGTTTTGCTTTATACCAGAGGTCACAGGTGAGTCCGGACCGGGGTCCCGATCCGGACTCACCTGCTGGCTAATCCGGACCCAACCTGATTTAAAACTAGGGTTGTCACGATACTAAACTTTTCAACTCGATACCGATACTAAGTAAAATATTCGATACTCGATTCCCTTTTCGATACCACAAGAATAAAAACAAAGACTCTAAAATTCAACAGAAATATTTTCATTACTAAAAAAATACAAGAAATAAATAAAAAAAATTATAAGAATAATATTTTGAGGTTGTATGCTGTGCACAATATTAAGCAAGCTTGATAAAAAACTTACAAAATTAAAATTAAGTGTTCCTTCCTTGGCTATGCTTTGCAGACATAACAATGACACTAGCCAAACCAGTTAAACAAAAATAATTCTCAGCAGCTGCACCTGTTACAAAAAATAGGAGGATTCTCCACCATGAACAGAATCAAAAATAAATCTGGATCCAGGCTCAAAATGAGCACTTTGATATGTGCTTGAGAATGGCTTAGTCTCCATTTAAACCCAGGTTTAAAGCCTTGCAGGGCAGCCTAAAGCCCACTGCCAACATTAAGACAGAAAAAAGTGAGACAGGAAGTTGTCTATATAGCAATCTGGGAGATTGTTGCTCTCTACTTCAAAAACAATTTCGATTTAAAAATTGAAAAACTTTCCAATTTTTAATATTTTTTTATTTAAAAATTCAATGTATAATATGGATGCGTAAATGCCAGCATTTTATTTCAGTGTTAAATGCTGATTAAAGTAACAGATTATGATTGAAAGTGTCTCCGGACCTTTACAGGTTGATGATTTTCTTTACCCTTTTCTTTTCTTTCACCGCTGTAAAACAATAAAAGGCAAATTTTTTAAATGTTTTTTCTTTTAAAGCAGAGAAACAACCAAAAATCAAACGGTTTGCACATTTACTGAATCCACATTGCTTTAATTTCCTTTCTTTTTTTGCATGCCATGTATGAAAAGGAATCTTGGCTGATTTACTTTTGATCAGAGAACATCAAGGTGTTAAATATCTGATCTTTCCTCAGTTTTTTCCCCCTAATCTACGTCACTATTTCTGTGCTCTGAGGTTCTGAGCAGTCATCTGTTAGAGTGATTTCCTGTCGGATGCCTTGCCAATAAATTCAAATCTAGATGGAATGACTTACTGAACACATTTTGAGGAAAAAGAGTCAAAATGTGCCTCAAATCAAAGTGATAACATCGTCTGCGTTATTCTGACAGGAGCATGCCTTGTGTTTGAGGAACACTGTTATTTTCATTTCCGTCCTCATGTTAGGAGATTAGCGCCTCCATGCTGGCTCCATGTTAGCTGCGCCTCAGCTGCGACTCGAGCTGTGTTACAGCACCATGCTCCGCGCCGTCCAGCCTTTCATTCTGAGGCTTGTTTTTCAGAGACGAAAGCGTCAACATGTTAAGATGGGAATGAAATGTATTCAACATTAGACAATGTCATCACTGGGCTCCGTGGGGTTAGAAATATGTACCCACTATGATTACGGTGTAATTTAAATTTTTTAACTGTGTGACTGGCCTCAAATGAACAACCTCTCCACTTTTCAAATAATAATACGCATTAATTACATGCATTTTGTGATATTTTAATGTTTTGAATGGATAATTATTGTAAAAATGTAGTGCTACAGGGTAGCCTTTGTTTGCAGTGCTGCAAATAAAGGCTAAAAAGTACTTTGAGGCACAATTGGATGCAGTTCTGAAAAAAGATTGTAGGAAAGCGCATCCACAGCGGGTCTAAATGCAGCAAGCCATTCAAAACTATTGGTGGCATGTCGGTTTATAAGGATCTTTTGGCCCAGAAGAAAAAAGAGCGACAATAACTACCGATAACTATGTTCTTCTCTCCAAAAAACACAACTGCACCGCAGGCTGTGGAAGAAAAAAACGCCACAGAGCAGAATCAGGATGCAGCGGCTCCGTCAGAACAGCAGTTAAATACTGTACGGTACACGTCAGTCACTATTTGTCCTACTGTACTTTGTATTTTTTTTCATAGTCATTTTTCAATTTCTCCCGTTCCAATCCGTCACGGCGGGGCGGTGCTGATCCCCGCAATATTAACCCTTCATTTCATATTGATGATTAAAATTATTATTTATTTATTTATAACTATATTATTTTACAGTACAGTACAGCAGTTATTTGTACGTTTAGTATCCCATTATATTGAGTTACCATCCCATTATATTGCGATATTATTTTTCCTTCTTTTTTTACAGAGTGGCAGAAATGTATGGAGAGCCATTTCAGCCAAAATTAAATAAATAAATAAATAAATGAGTGAAATAAATAAAAAATGAGTAAAATAAATAAAAAAATGAAGAAAATGGGTGAAATAAATAAAAAAATTGTTAAATAAATAATTTAGCTTTTACATTAAACCAATTTTTAATTTATGTATTTTTCATATTATGAATTTCCCAATTTCTCTTTTTCATTTATCTATTTGTCATTTATCCCTTTATCCATTTACCCATTTTTCATTAATCTAATTTTTATTTAACCACTTTTCAATTTCCCTTTTTCATTAAGCCAATTTTTTTATTTTTTTGTTTTTCAGATTATCTATTTCTCAATTTCCGTTTTATCTATTTTTCATTTATCTATTTTTCATTTGTCCATTTTTCATTTATCCCTTTATTTATTTACCCCTTTTTCATTAATCTATTTTTTAATTTAACCATTTTTCAATTTCCTTTTTCCATTAACCCGATTTTCTATTTCCCGGTTTCATTAATCAATTTCTCATATATTCCATTTTTTATTTACCAATTTTTCTTGTATCTATTTTTCATTTACCATTTGTTTGAAAAAATTTTAATTTTCCAATTTCCCTTATTCATTAAGTATTTCCTTATTTTTTAATTTATCACATTCTATTTTCCCCTCTTCGCTTCTGCTTTAATATGATAATGAGGGGCGGGGTCTTCAGGCTACAGTGGCAGCCTATTGGTTGGTTAGATGCAACTGCAGCAGTCGAAGTTGAAGCTGTTTTTTCGAAAGTAAAAGTTAAACAAAACTCAAAGGACCATAAAACATGTCGGTTATTAAACTTACAGCGTTCTAGTTCATCTATTCGATCGGCAGCTTCCCTAAGAAGAACCGATACAGAACGTGCTGCACCCTCTGTGTTCGCCATTTCTAGACTGCTTTTCGGAGGGAAAGTCCACAGGAACGACTGCAGCAGTTGCATCTAATTTAACAAATTTTTTTATTTATTTCACTCATTTTCTTCATTTTTTGATTTATTTTACTCATTTTTTTTTATTTCACCCATTTATTTATTTATTTATTTAATTTTGGCTGAAATGGCTCTCCATAGAAACAGGCTTCCATAGGCAGCCAAAAATCTTGATATATTGCCAAAAAAGATTTTTTTTCCCACACCCCTATTTATACAGTTTGTTAGGGGAAAAAAGTTGATTTTGAGGCGATTAGTCCTTTAATAGGTTCAAACAGATTGCATAATTTTCGTAGTCAATCTACTTTGTTACTGTAATATCAGATCATGAACTTCAGCTTGAAAATTTTTATGCAGGCCTTTGTTATGTATATGTTGTCATGTTCTGTTTCACATGTGAAACCAAGCAGAAAGCAGCAGCAGAAGCTGTGTGCTACATCTGTAAGTCTTCAGGGCTAATAATATAACACCAACCTGGGCCATTTACACATCACGCTGTTCGCTGTGGCCGTCACAACCGTCGTCGGCTCATTTAAATTCAATAGACAATAGAAGTGGGTTTGTTGCTCGTGTGTGTCCATTATCATCACTGTGCCAGGAATTACAAACACGGGGAGAAATTCTCCCGCACCTTCAGGAGGAGAAAATGAGACGACACAGCACAGTGCGATTGGGTGACATTTCATGAGATAAACTACATGTTGCTGAATGGCAGAGTAACAAGAACAAATAACAGCAACAACCCGGTGGTTATTTTAAGGGTTTCATTTTGACATTTTCCAAGCAATTAATTCTAGCAAGCGGTGACATAAGCCGAGCCCTAAGTGAGCCCACTCCATTATCGAGCTTGGCTGCTTAGCAACCAGGTGAGTGTTTCAGTACGGAAGATAACCTGAGAAGTGAGGGATCAAGTTAAAGGCTAGTCATAAATGTCCTCTGTGGGCTTCCAGCCAGTTCAGTTTAATTAGCTTCCTCGTTTACATAAAAAAAATTGACCCTTTAGGTTGTGTTACATGAGGATGCATATAATACAGGGACAGAGCCTCTGAATGCATCATACTTACCTCAGCTACTTTCACAATATCCATCCCTCGATCCATTTTCTCCCTTCTAGTCTTAGTCAGGGTCACGGGGGGGCTGGTGCCTATCTCTTGCAGTCTATGGGCGAGAGGCGGGGTCCACCCTGGACAGTTTGCCAGCCGGTCGCAGGGCAACACAGAGACACACAAAGCCATACACACACACACACACACACACACACACACACACTCACACACACTCAAACCTAACGATAATCTAGAGAACTTAATTAACCTAACAGTCATGTTTTTGGACTGTGGGAGGAAGCCGGAGTACCCGGAGAGAACCCACGCATGCACAGGGAGAACATGCAAACTCCTTGCAGAAAGACCCCGGGCCGGGAATCGACCAGCTGACCAATCAAACTAAGTTATCATACCAGTATATTGTTATAAATGCGAACAACAAAAGACATTATTTAATTCAATTCAGTTTATTTCTATAGCGCCAATTCACAACACATGTCATCTCAAGGCACTTTCCAGTTCACCAGATCATCCAGTCAAATTGTTTCAAAGTTTTCTATCTAAGGAAAACCAGGTGATTGCATCGACTCATTGACTCTTCAGCAATCCCTCACACTAAGCATGCTTGTTGCGACAGTGGAGAGGAAAAACTCCCTTTTAACAGGAAGAAACCTCCAGCAGAAACAGGCTCAGTGTGAGCGGCCGTTATAAAAACAAAACATTAATTAATGTACAGGTTTACTTATTGTACATAAATCTTGCCCTTCTGAGGCTTTATGAAGGTAAATCTGTGTTTTGCATCGTCCAATATTGTCACAATCCTAAAAAAGTAATGTAACACTGTATTAATGGAGAAGCTATTAGTCAGCTTTTTATTTTTTTAATGTATAAAAACTATTTTCTGAGAATGTGTTAATTTAAGAGCAACTATTTAAATTAAGATACATCTAGAAATAGGTACATATGTGTTATTTTCCATGTGAATCCCAGATTGTTCATAATTTTCCTTTTCTAAAAAGTGCTTTAAATCAGACCTAGCTGTCTTTATCCACGCTGGGTCAGATCCTGACGTTTGAAAAAGGAGGCAGGGAAAGCAGGATAAAGCCTTAGCCTCGCTGCATGCAGTTAGCCAAGGCTTATAGCTAAACCAGGTCCTGGAAAACGACGTTTCTTGTGCCATTTCTCTCTCTTTGTCACTCACTTACTCAAGTCACCAATCTGACAAAAAAGGGAATGATGCTTTACTAGTAATTAAAGATAACATATTTTTTGCACATCTATATTTTTCGAAATATTTAAGTGTAAAAAAAAAGAAAAAAAAAAGATTTTTTTTATGTTTTAATCAGGGTCATTGGGCAGGTGGGGCAGCACCCTAGCGCCCTCTATTGGCCAGCGTGGTAATATTCAGATTACATTTAGTAAGTTTTGCTATGCTGTCAGTGCTGTTATTATCAAGTGGAAGTGATTGAAAATGACATGAACTTAGTCAGAAAGTGAAAATGATGGAGCAGTGGGAGAGAATGCTGTTGTAGCGTACAGATGTCGTAAGCTTTTGGCCAATTCCATCGCTCCAGAGATGGAGGTACAGGGATGGAGTCAAGACCGGTCCTTCCAAGACAAAAGCAAAATTTTTAAATTTTCAACAAGACAGTTACTGGCACTCAGATTGACGGAATAACGGTTATTAGATGGATTAAATGTGTGTCTATGGCCGAACAGCTGCACAGAGGCCAATGCATCACCCAGTGCCATGCAAAGCATTGGATGAGGTGATGTAAAGCACACCACCCACGACTGTTGAGCAGTAGAGGTTTGCTATTTGGAGGGCCTTGTCACACTTTATCTGGAAATCTGAGAAATCACCCTGAGTTTGGTGGTTCCCTAGAGATTAGTACTTGTCTGACTAAGGCCCCGTCCACACGAAGTCGAAACGAACATGAAACGCTAATATTTTCCCGAACGTTTGTTGTAAAGACGGAGACGTAAAATACATGTGATCGTCCACACAAATGCATGAAAGCGCTGCAAAATGTATGCCAGGCCTGTAAGTGGCGCTGTGGTGCCAAAGCAAAAATAGGCGACGAAATGTTGGGCATGCGCACTACTATTTATACATGGTTGCCCTGCGGGTCCATTTTCGTGGTTCAGCCAAATTCAGGTGCTGAACTACAGGTGCTGGTCATAAAATTAGAATATCATGAAAAAGTAGATTGATTTCAGTAATTCCATTTAAAAAGTGAAACTTGTATATTATATTCATACATTACATACAAACTCATATATTTCAGATGTTTATTTTGTTTAATTTTGATGATTACAAATGACAACAAATGAAAATCTCAAATTCATCATATCAGAAAATTAGAATATTGTGAAAAGGTTCAAAATTGATGGCCCCTGGTGCCACACTCTAATCAGCTAATTAACTCAAACCACCTGCAAAAGCCTTTAAATGGTCTTTCAGTCTAGTTCTATAGGCTACACAATCATGGGGAAGACTGCTGACTTGACAGTTGTCCAAAAGACGACCATCGACACCTTGCACAAGGAGGGCAAGACACAAAAGGTCATCGCTAAAGAGGCTGGCTGTTCACAGAGCTCAGTGTCCAAGCACATTAATAGAGAGGCGAAGGGAAGGAAAAGATGTGGTCGAAAAAAGTGTACAAGCAAGAGAGATAACCACACCCTGGAGAGGATTGTGAAACAAAACCCCTTCAAAAATGTGGGGGAGATTCACAAAGAGTGGACTGCAGCTGGAGTGAGTGCTTCAAGAACCACCACACACAGACGTATGAAAGACATGGGTTTCTGCTGTCGCATTCCTTGTGTCAAGCCACTCTTGAACCACAGACAGCGTCAGAAGCATCTTGCCTGGGCTAAAGAGAAACAGGACTGGACTGCTGGTGAGTGGTCCAAAGTCATGTTCTCTGATGAAAGTAAATTTTGCATTTCCTTTGGAAATCAAGGTCCCAGAGTCTGGAGGAAAAGAAGAGAGGCACTTCATCCACGTTGCTTGAAGTCCAGTGTAAAGTTTCCACAGTCAGTGATGGTTTGGGGTGCCATGTCATCTGCTGGTGTTGGTCCATTGTGTTTTCTGAGGTCCAGGGTCAACGCAGCCACATACCAGGAAGTTTTAGAGCACTTCATGCTTCCTGCAGCTGACCAACTTTTTGGAGATGCAGATTTCATTTTCCAACAGGACTTGGCACCTGCACACAGTGCCAAAGCTACCAGTACCTGGTTGAAGGACCATGGTATCCCTGTTCTTAATTGGCCAGCAAACTCTCCTGACCTTAACCCCATAGAAAATCTATGGGGTATTGTGAAGAAGAAGATGCAATACACCAGACCCAACAATTCAGAAGAGCTGAAAGCCACTATTAGAGCAACCTGGGCTATCATAACACCTGAGCAGTGCCACAGACTGATCGACTCCATGCCACGCCGCATTGCTGCAGTAATACAGGCCAAAGGAGGCCCAACTAAATACTGAGTGCTGTACATGCTCATACTTTTCATGTTCATACTTTTCAGTTGGCCAACATTTCTATAAATCCTTTGTTTTTATTGGTCTTCAGTAATATTCTAATTTTCTGATATGATGAATTTGAGATTTTCATTTGTTGTCATTTGTAATCACCAAAATTAAACAAAATAAACATCTGAAATATATGAGTTTGTATGTAATGTATGAATATAATATACAAGTTTCACTTTTTAAATGGAATTACTGAAATCAATCTACTTTTTCATGATATTCTAATTTTATGACCAGCACCTGTATGTGGTCGATATTGCTCTGTTCTTCCTGGAGATATTCCAGAAGAAGATTCTGTTGTAAGCCCGACAGCAGGGTGAGTAGCATGAGCAGCAACCATTCAACACAGTACGGCGCCATTGTTGTTGTGATACCGTGTCGCGCATGCGTGTTTAGAGGCAACGCTATGACGCATGCGTGTAAAAAAAAATAAAAAATGCGGTTAGAGCTTAAAGATGGAAACGCGAAAACGGCGTTTCAAAATCTTCCCACTCTGAAGGCTTAATAAAAAAAAGATCGTTTACAGACCCCCAAAACACCGGCTTCGTATGGATGAGAGGCTGGTTTGGTGAAAAATTTGTGCGTTTAGGCCAGGGTTTGACTTCGTGTGGACGGGGCCTAAATCAGTCCAAGTTTGAATGAATTACAGCAGAGACTGAGAGCAAAGCCTTCTCCTCCAACATCACTGTAAGACCCCATAAAAAAAACTCTTAAACCTTGTGGAGAGCCTTCGATTGCCTGTTCCTTAGGTTCACACACATGTCAAGGTGAATATGATTGGCAATATAGAGCATCCAGCACAAAAATCAGCATATATGTATGAAGAAATGATCATGACAATGTTTTTAAAGTGCAGCACAGTATTTTAAAAGCTGTTATTCAGAT
This sequence comes from Cyprinodon tularosa, assembly GCF_016077235.1. Classification (NCBI taxonomy): domain Eukaryota; kingdom Metazoa; phylum Chordata; class Actinopteri; order Cyprinodontiformes; family Cyprinodontidae; genus Cyprinodon; species Cyprinodon tularosa. The sequence continues at coordinate 84,427 of NW_024039466.1, read as the reverse complement.
GAAGGATATAGATTCATCAGAACAATTTGCTAACTGCATGATTTGTAAAGGTAGAGTCTTGTCACTTAAATTTTACACTTTGAACATGATTGTTCGTGATATTGTTTAAAATTTATGAAGAAAACATGCATTATTTTTTCAGGCAATACCTATAGCTTATTTCATGTTTATCTCACAGTAGAAGCCTGTACTTTAAAGGACAACTCACCCCAGAATCAACTTTTATTTGCTAATAAACATTATAAATGGACGTCTTGTAGTGCTGTTTACATGTTCTGGGCATTATTCTTACATGTTTTGGGTCTACAACCGCCTGTCTGGCTCCTTCCTCAGGTTTGGATAGATGTACTCTATCTGATATTGATTGAATATTAGCATCGGCTTCTATCTTACTGCAACATCAACCAGAAAATGGTGCCATCAGTGGTTCCATCTTTACTCTCCTCTAAAACCAACCTACCAACCACTCAGAAACGGTCCCTGTTCTATGGTTGGATGTTGCACCAGTGGCTTTGGGAATCTTTATACCTACTGGTGTAGTACAGCCCAGTGTTGCTGGTCTCCCCATTCCCCCCAATTTCCTCTGTTTCTGGTGAAAAGCCTCCACTTTATACAACCTCTCTGTCACTAAACTACCATCACTGTGATCCCTTTCCATCGTTGTGTTGCTGTCGCTGCAAATTGCCGCTGCAAATCCATCCTGTCAATCAAGACTGAAACCCCTGCATGTTTCTTGGTGCATTGGGCAACATATCTGGAACGTGCATTTTTTAAACTTTAGATATGGGCAAGGTGAGGCTCTGGAATGGTTTTGAGCTGTCCTCTAAATATATGGAGCCCTTGTAGCTTTAGATTGGGTGCAAATAAATGGATTATGTTGGTATTTTCCTACATCAAACGTGTCTATTACAGTAACTTTGTTAGATTTTTCGATTTTTTTGTTTCTTTTCTTCTAGATTAATTAATTCTTCAACAGATTGGCTGGTTCTGTTTTTTCTTTTTTCTTTTTAAAAGGACTGACTTGCTGATTTTTGTCATCGAATGACAGCTGCACAATATCTCAAATCACAATGATTTTTTTCACTCCAACATTTCTAACCCATTTATTTTAATATGTTGTTTAACATAGTTTTAAAGTAGAATAAAATGCTAAATTGCTTTGTTTGTTTGAATTTGTTACCAGTTGTTCCATTAGAGGCCAGTGAAAAATGAAACATGCCTTTTTTTCCTTTTCAGCAAGATGGAGAAAGTTTACATTCTGTTGTTTATAGACTTGTTTTCCAGAACAATAACAAAGATGCAAATGCATCCATAGTGCAATTACATAACAATAATGATTTTTCTTTCCAACTAATCTATCTGGCAGCACTTTAAAAAGGCTCAGGGCTAAAAAAACAAAAAACACACCATTTGACATTGTAGAAATTTTGTTTTCCTCAAACTAAAATCAAATTATGCAGCAACTTGTATCTTTTTCTTGTGATGACATTTGTGCTGTAAATGGTTCGCAACTGCTGAAAATCATGTGCCGTATGCCAGCATAAAGGAACGTAATTGGATGTGCAGAATTTTATTGACTAATAATAACCATTTGTTGTGCGTCATTAAAGCCTGCTTCATTCGATTATTTAATTAGCCCTCGCTCAGTTGTTACCCTCGACAGTTGGCTCTGACTTGTTAAGCTACTTCTTGGTGTGCTACTCCATCAGGGCGATCACATCTGTTGGCACAAGATTTGCAACATGTTGGGATCAGCTTTCATGTCAAACTCAGGTCATCCTGTGGAGGCCTGTTAGCTCCAGGGCTACCCACAATATATTAGTTATTCCTGGCAGATTACATGGAATATATCATCCCTGTGGCACGGTGCTGGCAGCATTATGCTTAGGGATAGGCTTTTGCTCCTCTGGAAAGTGTTGATGGTAGAGTGTACGTAATTAGCTCGTCTGCCTGGCTGTGTGTTTCCTGGATGGGGCCGCCTTTTACAGCTGCTTTTTGCATCTCTGCTTCTGTCTCCTTGAACCCCAGTCGGCCTCAGCAGATGGCCGCTCACACTGAGCCTGGTTCTGCTGGAGGTTTCTTCCTGTTTAAAGGGAGTTTTTCCTCTCCACTGTCGCTACAAGCATGCTTGGTGTGAGGCATTGCTGAAGAGTCAATGAGTCGATGCAATCAGCTGGTTTTCCGTAGAGAGAAAACTTTGAATCAATCTGACTGGATGTTCTGGTGAACCGTAAAGTGCCTTGAGATGTCATGTGTTCTTAATTGGCGCTATAGAAATAAACTGAATTGAATTATGGAAAGGAGAAATGTTGGAGGCTCAGTTTAAGAAGTCTAATTTAGTACATGCACGCTGGACTTCTTGTTTGTTTGAAAAAAGGAATAAAAATAAGTAAAACATTTTTCATTAATCCCATATTCCACTACTCTGTAGTAGTTTCTTAAATATAATTCATATAAGATGCAAAAATATGTTGTTAAAGGGAAAATCCGCTCATATTCAGAATTCAAACTTCTGAAAGTACTTCAAGTATTAAATTATGACATACTTTTCTATAAATGATCAGTGTTTTTAATTCAGAGTAATTTCCATGTGAATGTGCTTTACTGGAGGCATCCATGTTTGTCAAAGAACACTACTGCCACCTACTGGTTTGTGACGTCACGGTGCGGTATCGGCTGTTGATCAAGTCCCAGTGCTGTATGTGGTGTTTGTCACAACGCGCTATTATCCAAGTCATCTTGAAAACATTCTTCTTCCAAATGTTGGCTACATATTACGGGTTTTTTCTCTGGCCAGAAGTTCGATGACAAATCCTCCCTCTTCATGTTGGCGATCCAACGACCAACCCGTCCGTGGAGGATCAGGAATCAGAAAGGTGGAATAACTCTTTTTTTTTTTTTTTCACTTTTACCCGATGTATTCCAGCATCCAGCTGCCGTGCACGTGGGCATTGTCAGTTTCACTATAGCTCTGGTGAATTTCAATGGTGAAGTCCTCTGGAAATCTTCAATAATTGTTGTTGATTGCAGATGTGTCTAGTAGTTCCCATTGATTTAGCTTGTAAAGCGGGGAGAATGGCGCTAGGCTTACCGCACCGTGACGTCACTGCTGGAAGATGGCAGGAGGGAGGGGCTACTATATTTGGGCAAAAATGGCCGCTCCCAGACTCAGTGATCGCAACAAAAATGATTGTTTTTCTATTTTTACTGATCAATGCTAAATTAATTAAATCACTGCGAACATATTAGGTTTAGATATAAATAATGATCCATTGATTATTCCTTGCTGACTGGACTTTTCCTTTAAAACGTCTGAAGAAGTAAATGTTTATGCATTTTTTCTTCATTCTTAGTTTTTTTTTAAAGCTCTACGTAGAAACTTACTGTGTAATTACAGGTGCTGGTCATAAAATTAGAATATCATGAAAAAGTAGATTGATTTCAGTAATTCCATTTAAAAAGTGAAACTTGTATATTATATTCATACATTACATACAAACTCATATATTTCAGATGTTTATTTTGTTTAATTTTGATGATTACAAATGACAACAAATGAAAATCTCAAATTCATCATATCAGAAAATTAGAATATTGTGAAAAGGTTCAAAATTGATGGCCCCTGGTGCCACACTCTAATCAGCTAATTAACTCAAACCACCTGCAAAAGCCTTTAAATGGTCTTTCAGTCTAGTTCTATAGGCTACACAATCATGGGGAAGACTGCTGACTTGACAGTTGTCCAAAAGACGACCATCGACACCTTGCACAAGGAGGGCAAGACACAAAAGGTCATCGCTAAAGAGGCTGGCTGTTCACAGAGCTCAGTGTCCAAGCACATTAATAGAGAGGCGAAGGGAAGGAAAAGATGTGGTCGAAAAAAGTGTACAAGCAAGAGAGATAACCGCACCCTGGAGAGGATTGTGAAACAAAACCCATTCAAAAATGTGGGGGAGATTCACAAAGAGTGGACTGCAGCTGGAGTGAGTGCTTCAAGAACCACCACACACAGACGTATGAAAGACATGGGTTTCTGCTGTCGCATTCCTTGTGTCAAGCCACTCTTGAACCACAGACAGCGTCAGAAGCGTCTTGCCTGGGCTAAAGAGAAACAGGACTGGACTGCTGGTGAGTGGTCCAAAGTCATGTTCTCTGATGAAAGTAAATTTTGCATTTCCTTTGGAAATCAAGGTCCCAGAGTCTGGAGGAAAAGAAGAGAGGCACTTCATCCACGTTGCTTGAAGTCCAGTGTAAAGTTTCCACAGTCAGTGATGGTTTGGGGTGCCATGTCATCTGCTGGTGTTGGTCCATTGTGTTTTCTGAGGTCTAGGGTCAACGCAGCCACATACCAGGAAGTTTTAGAGCACTTCATGCTTCCTGCAGCTGACCAACTTTTTGGAGATGCAGATTTCATTTTCCAACAGGACTTGGCACCTGCACACAGTGCCAAAGCTACCAGTACCTGGTTGAAGGACCATGGTATCCCTGTTCTTAATTGGCCAGCAAACTCTCCTGACCTTAACCCCATAGAAAATCTATGGGGTATTGTGAAGAAGAAGATGCAATACACCAGACCCAACAATTCAGAAGAGCTAAAAGCCACTATTAGAGCAACCTGGGCTATCATAACACCTGAGCAGTGCCACAGACTGATCGACTCCATGCCACGCCGCATTGCTGCAGTAATACAGGCCAAAGGAGGCCCAACTAAATACTGAGTGCTGTACATGCTCATACTTTTCATGTTCATACTTTTCAGTTGGCCAACATTTCTATAAATCCTTTGTTTTTATTGGTCTTCAGTAATATTCTAATTTTCTGATATGATGAATTTGAGATTTTCATTTGTTGTCATTTGTAATCACCAAAATTAAACAAAATAAACATCTGAAATATATGAGTTTGTATGTAATGTATGAATATAATATACAAGTTTCACTTTTTAAATGGAATTACTGAAATCAATCTACTTTTTCATGATATTCTAATTTTATGACCAGCACCTGTATACCAGAAGAAAATACGGCTCATATTCAAGTTTACATATTTAAGGATACTGGGTTGATTTTTCACAACATGAGACTTATTTGCAGGAGCCTCAGAGGTTTGCAGAGTTTTTTCTTTTGGTTTCATTCTTTACAAGCCTTCCATTCAAAGGTTGAAACACAGTTTTCCACTTTGATAAATCCCTGCTGAATTCCTGTTGTTACTCTCCTTAAAACAGATAATTAATGAACCAGCTGCATGTCTGCACCATGTGCCAGTTTTTCTTTACCTCACTCATCTCTGCTGCTCTAACGTAGGCGTCACAGTGAGCCTGCTGCTTCAGGATGTTTTCTGGGACAGAAACATGAAACAGCGCCTGGCAGGCTTCTCTGACTTCATACCGGTAGAGCTGCTCCCTCTGCATCCCATCCTCCACATGGGCTCACTACAACAGATGGCAAAAATAAACTAAGCTTTGTACGAAATAGCAACCTCCCCCAACACCTTATACCTTAATGTCAAACATATATTTTTGTAAAACTACATGTGGGACATGAACATAGAACATTAAGTAGTCTTTAAAAAGAAATAGCTTTTTGTTTGTGTGTCTCACTAGTGCTGTTTTTGAGTTAATAGAACTTTCTTTGATGCCTCCTGAAATAATCTAAAGCTAATTTTTATCTACTTCTACTTCTACTTTTTTTTTCTAATGCACTGGTTACTTGGCTTGTATTGAATCTATTCTTGTTTTGTCTGGTATTTCTGACTGCAGTCCGTACTATGATTATTTCCTCCTCAGGCTTAAGTTGGAGAGATTTTCATTTCATGAGATTTTCAAGTTTTCTTCCCAGAATATGCTTCTGCTCGCAGCATTGTTAAAGTTGTATTTTATCTTTAGCTTCTTTTTTTCCAGAGGCGTCAATTTTCTAACCTGACTCCGCCAGATGGATATGCGGAGCAAATCCATCTGGAAACCTTCCGTGAAGTAATTTTGGGAAGGGGCGAAAATACTGGTTAGCTGATTGGCCTATGTTGGTGATAGACGGGCCAAATAAACCAATCAGATCAACGAAGCATATGACGTACTAACAGAGCGACGACGAAGAGGAGCCAATTGATAGATCAAACTCTTGCCGAAACCAGTCTGGAGAAGAGCAAAAACATCTTTTCCTCTGAGAAAAGCCTCCAGAGCAGTGTTTTGCTCTTCTTTCAGTGAAAAAATACTCTGTAATTCCGATAAAACTTGCTCGATAGCCACGCTAACGCTAGTTTCATCGGCTGAAGCCGCCATGTTCTTTAGACTGAACTGTCGTGCTTCTCGTTACGTCACACCTCAACCCGCCTCAAAGCCAACGCTGATTGGACGTTCGTTTGGTGAACGGCTCCAAATTTTCTTTAACGGAGAGTCTCCAGACTGATCTGCGAGTGAAACCTTGAAAGCTCGCGAGATAAGGATGGTCTCACAAGGCTATCAAGTTTCTACTTTTGAAGACTCATCCTATAAGGTCACTAATGTCCAAGTGTTGCTTATCATGAAAAGACCAGGACCTTTTGAAGTCATCTTTAGTTTTCCTAAACAATCCTATAGGATAATCTTCCACAGGCTAGATACAAATGAAATGAACATAAATGTTCTTTTGCACTATTTCCCCTTTTTCTCACATTATCATGATTTTCACACTGCCTCCATAGACACTTCTATCTGACCTTTTTTGAAACCTGTTGAAAAGCCATATTTTAACCCAAAGGATCATTGCGCAAGACCTACGTAAAATTTAACATCTGCTTAGTTATGCAAATATTGGTTCATTGCCTGCTCTTTCTTTTAATTAAAAAAGCTCAGTGGTAAGAGAGTATGAGAATAAACAAGATTTAAAGTTAAAGGGTCTGAATATTTTTGAGTTTAGCATTCTTCTTCAGTTTTGAGTGAAGGACTTGGTCAATCGCTGTGGGATTTCAAACTGGGATGGCATTCCAGATGGCTGGACCAGAGTGTTCAGCTATCAAGATAACATGTGTTAGCCATTGGAAAGCTTAGTCCAGTGTGTTTAAGGAAAATTCCGCTCATATTTAGAATTCAAACTTCTGAAAGTACTTTTAAGTATGAAATTATGACTTACTATTCAATAAATAAGTGTTTTTAATTCAGAGTAATTTTCATGTGAATGTGCTTTACTGGAGGCATCCAAGTTTGTCAAAGAACACTACTGCCACCTACTGGTTTGTGACGGTGCGGTATCGGCTGTTGATAGAGATGGGAAGTAATGAAGTACAAATACTTCGTTACTGTACTCAAGTGGATTTTTCTGATATTTTTACTTTACTACTTATTTTTATGGCGACTTTTTACATCTACTCCTTACATTTAAAAAAATTGGCTCGTTACTTTAGTTTTGAATCATTTCAATGGAGTTACCGTTATTATTTTTCACGTCATCAATACCAAATTCAATATAATTGGATGGGAATCTACGTTGCATTTGACGCACCACTACAAGATGAATCGACAGATTCGGCGGTATTCATTGGCGGCAAATCATTGCAGCTTGGTGGCGGTGGCGTTAGCATAGTAGTATGGACGACGAGATGATTGAAAATGAACACAACGGAGATCTAGTCCTATTGGCAGACATCCATTTAAAATGTAGGCAACGGCATGAAAAAAGTGGTTTCTACTTTTACTTTTATACTTTAAATAAATTTACAAGCCTGTACTTTGTTACTTTTACTTGAGTAAAGAAGTTTAATCAGTACTTCCACTTTTACCAGAGTATTTTTTAACACAAGTATCTGTACTTTTACTCAAGTACGGAAAGTGAGTACTTTTGCCATCTCTGGCTGTTGATCAAGTCCCAGTGCTGTATCTGGTGTTTGTCACAACGCGCTATTATCCAAGTCATCTTGAAAACATTCTTCTTCCAAATGTTGGCTACATATTACGGGTTTTTTCTCTAGCCAGAAGTTCGATGGCAAATCCTCCCTCTTCAAGTTGGCGATCCAACGACCAACCCGTCCGTGGAGGATCAGGAATCAGAAAGGTGGAATAACTCTTTTTTTTTTTTCACTTTTACCCGATGTATTCCAGCATCCAGCTGCCATGCATGTGGGCATTGTCAGTTTCACTATACAGGTGCTGGTCATAAAATTAGAATATCATGAAAAAGTAGATTGATTTCAGTAATTCCATTTAAAAAGTGAAACTTGTATATTATATTCATACATTACATACAAACTCATATATTTCAGATGTTTATTTCGTTTAATTTTGATGATTACAAATGACAACAAATGAAAATCTCAAATTCATCATATCAGAAAATTAGAATATTGTGAAAAGGTTCAAAATTGATGGCCCCTGGTGCCACACTCTAATCAGCTAATTAACTCAAACCACCTGCAAAAGCCTTTAAATGGTCTTTCAGTCTAGTTCTATAGGCTACACAATCATGGGGAAGACTGCTGACTTGACAGTTGTCCAAAAGACGACCATGGACACCTTGCACAAGGAGGGCAAGACACAAAAGGTCATCGCTAAAGAGGCTGGCTGTTCACAGAGCTCAGTGTCCAAGCACATTAATAGAGAGGCGAAGGGAAGGAAAAGATGTGGTCGAAAAAAGTGTACAAGCAAGAGAGATAACCGCACCCTGGAGAGGATTGTGAAACAAAACCCATTCAAAAATGTGGGGGAGATTCACAAAGAGTGGACTGCAGCTGGAGTGAGTGCTTCAAGAACCACCACACACAGACGTATGAAAGACATGGGTTTCTGCTGCCGCATTCCTTGTGTCAAGCCACTCTTGAACCACAGACAGCGTCAGAAGCGTCTTGCCTGGGCTAAAGAGAAACAGGACTGGACTGCTGGTGAGTGGTCCAAAGTCATGTTCTCTGATGAAAGTAAATTTTGCATTTCCTTTGGAAATCAAGGTCCCAGAGTCTGGAGGAAAAGAAGAGAGGCACTTCATCCACGTTGCTTGAAGTCCAGTGTAAAGTTTCCACAGTCAGTGATGGTTTGGGGTGCCATGTCATCTGCTGGTGTTGGTCCATTGTGTTTTCTGAGGTCCAGGGTCAACGCAGCCACATACCAGGAAGTTTTAGAGCACTTCATGCTTCCTGCAGCTGACCAACTTTTTGGAGATGCAGATTTCATTTTCCAACAGGACTTGGCACCTGCACACAGTGCCAAAGCTACCAGTACCTGGTTGAAGGACCATGGTATCCCTGTTCTTAATTGGCCAGCAAACTCTCCTGACCTTAACCCCATAGAAAATCTATGGGGTATTGTGAAGAAGAAGATGCAATACACCAGACCCAACAATTCAGAAGAGCTAAAAGCCACTATTAGAGCAACCTGGGCTATCATAACACCTGAGCAGTGCCACAGACTGATCGACTCCATGCCACACTGCATTGCTGCAGTAATACAGGCCAAAGGAGGCCCAACTAAATACTGAGTGCTGTACATGCTCATACTTTTCATGTTCATACTTTTCAGTTGGCCAACATTTCTATAAATCCTTTGTTTTTATTGGTCTTCAGTAATATTCTAATTTTCTGATATGATGAATTTGAGATTTTCATTTGTTGTCATTTGTAATCATCAAAATTAAACAAAATAAACATCTGAAATATATGAGTTTGTATGTAATGTATGAATATAATATACAAGTTTCACTTTTTAAATGGAATTACTGAAATCAATCTACTTTTTCATGATATTCTAATTTTATGACCAGCACCTGTAGCTCTGGTGAATTTCAATGGTGAAGTCCTCTGAAAATCTTCAATAATTGTTGTTGATTGCAGATGTGTCTAGTAGTTCCCATTGATTTAGCTTGTAAAGTGGGGAGAATGGCGCTAGGCTTACCGCACCGTGACGTCACTGCTGGAAGATGGCAGGAGGGAGGGGTTACTATATTTGGGCAAAAATGGCCGCTCCCAGACTCAGTGATTGCGACAAAAAATATTGTTTTTATTTTTATTTTTACTGATTAATGATAAATTCATTAAATTACTGTGAACGTATTAGTTTTAGGTATAAATAATGATCCATTGATTATTCATTGCTGACCGAACTTTTCCTTTAAAGTTGAGCACCTGACCAATTTTCAAACTTTGGATTCAGGAGACTTGAAATGGCTTCTATTCTCACCTTCACACAGCGGCTCGATCTGAATACAGCAAATCTGAGCCTCTAGCTTCTTTTCTTTCACCTCTCTTGGGTTCAAAAGTAAAAACTCTGTCGGTAGGAAAAGAAGTCGCAGCCTTCAGCCTTCCTGATGTCATTATAGGATTGAAACGGTCGTGGATGTTACTGGAGAATATTGGACTCAATCCTTCCTAAAAAGAATTAGTTCATTTCCTGAATCACCTGTGACCCGGCTTATGATTAATGATGGAACATGGATACACTTATGCTAAATACAAGTATCCTACTTTAACTTGTATTAAACCTTATTCTATGATTAATGTGATGTTTTAAATAGACCATTTTGTCTTGAACTTTAAAATTCCAAACGATCATTTTCTCATCGGTTGCCCAGATTTTCCCATGCCTTTCTACTCTCTGCTATAAATTGCAGATGCAGTAGAAGGCAGTTTTATGTCCCTTGCTTACATGTGCTGGGATGCAGCTATTTTTCTTGCAGCTTCCATACTTAACCAAGCTAAAAACTAGACTGTATACATGACTTTCATAGCCTGTTTAGACAGGTTTATTTGCTGAGGAAAGTAATTCCTGCTGAGACTGGTTTATTTTATTTTTCATGTTAAGCTCTGGGTTTTGCCAGTCTTATATGAATTTCTTTCCTTTATGGTTTTCACAGTTCATAACAGATCAGAATATGACACTGAGATAATATAACAGGAATATTTTTGTGCATTTAGTTGTTTTTGCAAAGTTGGTAAAAGCACTATACTGGAAAAATGATCTAGAAATAAGTAAACATTTCTTAAATTTACTGCTTTTACTAAGGATGCACGATATTGGGATTTTGGCCGATATGCCGATATTTTAAAACTCATGTAGCCGATAACCGATATCGATACCGATGTTAAAGCTGGACAAAAATAAGTAGTCATTGAAAATAGCAGTTTTGTTATCCATTTCTGACATAAAAAAAAATTAAAAAATAATATACTCAAATATATTTTCATATGCTGATATCAAATAGATTTTTAAAAACGCGGTATCGATCTATTTTACTTTCAAAATCTCGTGAAATTTCATCGTTCTGTCACAAACTCTCGTGATATTTTGCAAATTCTTGTGAGATTTTGTTAGTAAAATAGATTGATACCACGTCAATATATCAACATATAAAAATATGGCAACATTTGGTGAATTTTCGGGGGATTTCGTAGTATAATGATGGGATTAGTATTAGCATTAGTAAAAGAGATTGATATGGTGTTTTTAAATGGCAATATATCAGCATATGAAGATATTGGGATATTTAATGTATCAATATTTTTTCCCTCGTCTTTAGAAGTTTTTAAGTCTGTAAAAAAGAAGTTTTTGAGGAAGAAGAAGAAGTAGTATTTTTATTTTTTTTTTTTAGACTTTAGAAACTCAGAAGTTGATCAAATATCGGGTTAAATATCGGTGGGGTGGCCGATGTCCGATATTCAGTTTTAAGACCAATACCGATAGGGGGCCGATTATATCGTGCATCCCTAGCTTTTACCCTTTATTTAGGTAGGCAGATGAGATAGTTTGCCAATGGAATGAGTATTTTTACTCTTAAAATAAGATAATTAGATAAAATGCACTTGAAATAAGAGAATAAAATTGTTTTCTCCTATTTTAAATGTAAATTGTCTTGTTCCATTGGCAAGATGTCTCTTTTACCTCCTCAATCCAAGATCAAATGCACTTATTTTAAGAAAAAATAACTTATCTATATTTCGATTTTTTTCAGTGTACTTTAAAGGAGAATTCCGGTTTTTAACACTTTTAGCCCATTTTCTGTAGTGTCCAGGATGAAATCGAATGACCGACACCAAAATTTTGACAATTGGTCCTGTCTCGGCTATTTGGCTCATGCAGAATCCCCCCCTGGCTGCTTTAGAATGGCTTCCATAGTGCATGTCCGATAATGTCCTTAAAACAACCTTAAACGTTCTTTTTTTAAAATATGCTACTCACCGGGTCGTCAGCGCTGTTCAATGACGTTCCAAAAAAAGTTTCGTAAAGAAAAAACGTTCCTGTAGTTTTTTATTTAGCATTTTGTAAATCCCATTGAGTTCTGTTGGAATAGTCAATATCCCTCCGCCACCGGAAACGGAAATGGGGCCTGTTTACACAGTTGTAGTCTTTTCGCAAGGCCCAAGTGTTTCTGCTTCACTCTGTGTACTCCGACGTCGAGGTGCTAACGTCTCTGTTAAACACTTTAAAAAACTCTGAAAATGGAATACGAAAGGTGGATTCTTGAGGAGGACATATTGGACTTTGAGTTTGACGGTAGAGGATACCGTCGCCAACTAGTGGTCTGGAGTGTGCAACGCTTCAGATTCGAACCGGAAGCGGAAGTTTGTAAGCGGTTGTGATGTATCGGAAAAAATAGTTCTGGGATTTACAAAATGCTAAATAAAACAAGACCGGAACGGTTTTTCTTCACGAAACTTTTTTTGGAACGTCATTGAACAGCGCTGACGACCCGGTGAGTAGCATATTTTAAAAAAAGAATGTTTAAGGTTGTTTTAAGGACATTATCGGACATGCACTATGGAAGCCATTCTGAAGCAGCCAGGGGGGGATTCTGCATGAGCCAAAAAGCAGAGACAGGACCAATTGTCAAAATTTTGGTGTCGATCATTCGATTTCATCCTGGACACTACAGAAAATGGGCTAAAAGTGTTAAAAACCGGAATTATCCTTTAATACGTGGAGCTGGGTTGCAGCACTGTCTGCACTAGAGGAGATCTGCAGGGAGTCAGCAGAGACCCAGCTGGATAATAGCACTGTAATCTTCCTGATTATCCACAGTCCCAACAGCTGAGATCATAGGATAGTGCCTGAAATTGTTATTTGGAAGCAAACTATACTGTTTTGATGGCAGGAATTTGGGGACTTTTCAGCAGAATTACTACTGAGAACTGCGATTTATTTGACTGTTAGTTGTTGGTGAGTTACCAAACTTTCCGTTGTGTCTGCATAAAGCTCTTAAGAAAAAATAAAGTGATTATTTGGCTTTAGTCAGAATAGGGGAGTAAAATCCCTCGCTGTGATGTAACAACTGGAGATTAGAGGGAAATCCAACAATCATTGCAGCAACTGACCACGATGATCTAACTGTATTATCTGTTTGGCTCAGAATAGTAATCTGTTGACAGTAAGCGAGAGGAACTTTTGTTTATTGCAGCTTTCTTTACAGACCTTCTTTGTGTTTCCACAAAGAAGATCCCATAATATGCTTTTATTGGGCTCCTTTAACTCGTTACTTCGTTAATCACCTGGTATCACAGGTACCGTTTTCCATATTCCTCTGTTTTTTTCGCCTTACCTTGGGCAACAACACTGATCTATAATTCACACTACAACACAGCCAGCATCTGTCATGCAGGAAACTCTTGCCTGGGGTGACTGGGTGAAGTCTGAGTTAAAGCGTCCCTCGGCAGCTGCAGACACTTCGAAGATCAATCCTTCTGTTCACACAATATAATGTCTTTCTCTGTTCTGTTCAGCTGCTCGTTTGGGCCTCGGTGACGTCACAATAAGGCATAAGCGGGGGCGGAGAAGAGGCTTTATTTTATTAAAGGTTTTGCATTCTCATGTCTCAAATTCCATTTTGCATAAAATACGGGGCAAAGGTCCAGAGTGTAATCGTTCTCTAATGATTATTTATCTTAGTATATATATATATATATATATATATATATATATATATATACACTATATTGCCAAAAGTATTTGCTCACCCATCCAAATTATTGGAATCAGGTGTTCCAATCACTTCCATGGCCACAGGTGTATAAATTCAAGCACCTAGGCATGCAGACTGTTTTTACAAACATTTGTGAAAGAATGGGTCGCTCTCAGGAGCTCAGTGAATTCCAGCGTGGAACTGTGATAGGATGCCACCTGTGCAACAAATCCAGTCGTGAAATTTCCTCGCTCCTAAATATTCCACAGTCAACTGTCAGCTGTATTATAAGAAAATGGAAGTGTTTGGGAACGACAGCAACTCAGCCACGAAGTGGTAGGCCACGTAAACTGACGGAGCGGGGTCAGCGGATGCTGACGCGCATAGTGCGAAGAGGTCGCCAACTTTCTGCAGAGTCAATCACTACAGACCTCCAAACTTCATGTGGCCTTCAGATTAGCTCAAGAACAGTGCGCAGAGAGCTTCATGGAATGGGTTTCCATGGTCGAGCAGCTGCATCCAAGCCATACATCACCAAGTGCAATGCAAAGCGTCGGATGCGGTGGTGTAAAGCACGCCGCCACTGGACTCTAGAGCAGTGGAGACGCGTTCTCTGGAGTGACGAATCGCGCTTCTCCATCTGGCAATCTGATGGACGGGTCTGGGTTTGGCGGTTGCCAGGAGAACGGTACTTGTCTGACTGCATTGTGCCAAGTGTAAAGTTTGGTGGAGGGGGGATTATGGTGTGGGGTTGTTTTTCAGGAGCTGGGCTTGGCCCCTTAGTTCCAGTGAAAGGAACTCTGAATGCTTCAGCATACCAAGACATTTTGGACAATTCCATGCTCCCAACTTTGTGGGAACAGTTTGGAGCTGGCCCCTTCCTCTTCCAACATGACTGTGCACCAGTGCACAAAGCAAGGTCCATAAAGACATGGATGACAGAGTCTGGTGTGGATGAACTTGACTGGCCTGCACAGAGTCCTGACCTCAACCCGATAGAACACCTTTGGGATGAATTAGAGCGGAGACTGAGAGCCAGGCCTTCTCGTCCAACATCAGTGTGCGACCTCACAAATGCGCTTCTGGAAGAATGGTCAAAAATTCCCATAAACACACTCCTAAACCTTGTGGACAGCCTTCCCAGAAGAGTTGAAGCTGTTCTAGCTGCAAAGGGTGGACCGACGTCATATTGAACCCTATGGATTAGGAACGGGATGTCACTTAAGCTCATATGTGAGTCAAGGCAGGTGAGCAAATACTTTTGGCAATATAGTGTATATATATATATATATATATATATATCCCTTCTGCTGTCCTGCAGATGATGAAGGTGAATCAAAAAAAAAATCTTTAATACAACCAATTAAAGGAATCCTGAAAGTGCAACCTTCATAAATTATGAATGGGAGTAAAAGTCACCATAAGCAGTTTTAGTTTCAGTTTTATGGAGAATTGGAAAGCTTGTGTTGCGAAAAGATCATACGGTTACGTCAGAGACTAAACCAGTGTTTTTGAACCAATGCATTACATCTCGCAAAGTGTTGTCTCGGGATTGCATCATGGTGGACTTGTCTTATTCGTTTTCTGCACACCCTATGAGTCATATGTTAAGATCATGTCTAGATGAATGTCTTTGTATGCGTGTACTAACAGTTCTGACCAGTCTGTAGTGAAGCTTTTCAAGTCAAGTCAGCTTTTATTGTCACTTTCTTCATATGTAAAAGACATACAAGGGAAATTAAATTACGTTTACTCTTTACAATATACAAATATACAAGAAATATACAAGACTGACATTTAAAAACTGACATAAAGTGCGGGACATGACAGGTAACAGTGATAAGATAAATATAATATAAATATATATACTTTTGTGGTGCAGCTGATGATGTACGGAAGAGGATTAGGGCCACTGAAAAAAAAATAAAAAGTTAACTGATTTTTAAATTTTATTTCAGTTTAACATGGGAAAAAAATCAGAATTCTGACTTTAATCTCAGAATTCTGACTGAATTCTGACAATAAAAAAAGACAGAATTCTGAGAAAAAATTCAGAATTCTGAGATTAAAGTCAGAATTCTGAGATTAAAGCCAGAATTCTGAGATTAAAGTCAGAACTCTGAGATTAAAGTCAGAATTCTGAGATTAAAGCCAGAATTCTGAGATTAAAGTCAGAATTATGAGATTAAAGTCAGAATTCTGAGATTAAAGTCAGAATTATGAGATTAAAGTCAGAATTCTGAGAAAAAAGCCAGAATTATGAGATTAAAGTCAGAATTATGAGATTAAAGTCAGAATTATGAGATTAAAGTCAGAATTCTGAGATTAAAGTCAGAATTCTGAGATTAAAGTCAGAATTCTGAGATTAAAGTCAGAATTCTGAGATTAAAGTCAGAATACTATATTATACTGAAATAAAATAACAATAAAATCTGTTAACTTTTTTTTTTTTCAGTGGCCCTAATCCTCTTCTGTAAATGATGAGTATCTTCAGTGTGGCGAGTATTTTAAATGAGCAGTTTTTCTTATTACAGAATGAGTCTAAGTCGTAGCTTACTAGGCAGTTATTAGACATCCAGATAAATATCAAATTACTTTGCAAATCTTAACGAGATAAAGATAAGAATGTTGATTTATTTTTATTTTATTTTTTTTTTTCAATTACAACTTTTTTTTAATTTTCATTACTGATATTAAATCTTAATTCTTACTGCAAGAAATCTAGTCAAGTGAAATAAACTATAACCTATAATTTTTCTTGTTTTGAATCTATTCACTCAGATTTAGTATTATTTGGTTTAGATCTTTTAGCACACTGCAAAAATTGAAATCTTAGTTCCTTTTTCTTGAAATAAGCAGCTAAGTCAGACACTTGCCAATCTGCCAATGGAATAAGATAATAAACATTTCATTTTAAAAAAGAGAGAATTTTCATAGTTTTCTAATATCTAATTATCTTATTTTAAGGGTGAAAATATTCCACAGGCAGATTATTAACCTACTCAAATTAAGAATACACCTATTTTAAGAAATGTTACTTATTTTTAGATTGTTTTTGCAGTGCCGTCTAAAATCACTATACCTATGAGAATGAACACTTCCAGTTCCAAAAAATAAAAACAGAACAAACCACTGGACTTTGTTATCCAAGTTTGAAGAAATGTTCTCAATTCAAAATGTCTGGTTTAATGTTGAGTTCCAGGCTTTATAGAGCGGCCCAAACAAAACCTTGTTCTGGCTTAGAAAACATGCATATTGAACCGAAAGAACAGGTCCACCTCTTAGTAATGGGGACTCGTTGAGGTCTTTGTTGGTCTGCAGTACCGATACTGGTCTATGCCTCTGGAAAAGGGAGTTGTTAGGGTCACTGTTGGCCTCGCTGAGCAGGTGAGATGTTTAGGTCCCCTGCATAGCGATGTCAGTTGGGATGATGGCGGGAAGAAATTCCTTCAATTGCATGTTTTCTAAACCATAACAAGGCTTTGTTGTGCTACTCTATAAAGCTTGGAACTCAACGCTATAATTGCCATAATTTTGGTGTGTGTGGTTGGACAAGTCAGCTGCATTATAAGTTTGCAGATGCAATTGTTTTTTGTTTATTTTGAAAGAGCAATAAAACAAACTAGGTGTTTTAGATCTATATATTTTTGCATGTTGACACCCTGTAGTTGGGTATAAAACTAGTATGAAGCTAAAAAACAATGCTATTTAAGCAATTTAACAAAAATATACTTTTTATCAGTAAATTAACAGGGATTACCCCATTACAGGAACAAAAACAACAACAATTCTATTGTATATACTGTGTCTAAACATCCTCTATTTTCTTGTATGTGCAATTTTTCCTGCTACTGGAAAGACAATTTCCCGAAGGGAGTAATCCCAAGGGATTAATAAAGTCAAGTCTAAGTCTAACAAACTTAGCAGGACTGTATAATCTCTGAATATCGGTGTTGGAAATTGCAATTTAATATACACCAGGAAGTTTAATTATAAAATAGAAGCTTATTGATAGTAATGAATAAATTGAATGATTAATTAAAAGCACAATTTAAAACAATATATACTGATCTGCACAATTTTGGTGCAGGTGGTTGGACAAGTGAGCTGCAATATAATTTTGTAGATTCGGTTGTTTTGTTTCGCAAGTGCATTTAAGCAAACTAGATGTTTTAGATCTATATGTTTTGCACATAACAGCCTTTAGTTAGCTAGAAAGGAAGTATGAAGCTACTAAAAACAATGCTTTTTAAACAATTTCACAAAAATAAAGCATACTTTACATCAGTTAATAAACAAGTATTACCCCATTACAGGAAGAAAAAAACACTTTGCAGGACTGTATAGTGTTTGTATATCAGTGTTGGGGGGGGAACTAAACCATGCGATATAATTCAGTGTAAGACTGAGAAGAAGATGTGGGCTGCCAGCTGTCAGTCAGTGTTGATGATGTGAGGAGCCTCTTTAGATTAGAGATGCTTCTAACCGATGCATATATAAAGTCATGCTTAACATATCACAGGAACATGCAGCCCTTTCCTTAGGAACGCTGTAATTGAATCAGTGGCTCTGCTCCATCGTCTCTCCTCTTAGGCTGTGTTGAAGGCAGCCTGAGGACCCCTTCACATCGCAGCTCCTCCGACCAGAGAGGTCACGTATGCGTCTCAGCTCCCTTCTTGTTCCTGCTGTAAAAAATTCTTCCTACAGCAGAGAGAGTCTGAAAAAGTCACCTTGATCAGATGGGTTGTAGCAACACACTAACCTTTTGCTTGGATTTGCTCCGCATATCCATCTGGAAACCTTCCGTTGAAGTAATTTTTGGAAGCGGTGAAAATACTGGTTAGCCGATTGGCCTATGTTGGTGATAGACGGGCCAAATAAACCAATCAGATCAACGAAGCATATGACGTACTAACAGAGCGACGACGAAAACACAACCACAAGCCAGGCTACTCTTGCCGAAACCAGTCGGGAGAAGAGCAAAAACATCTTTTCCTCTGAGAAAAGCCTCCAGAGCAGTGTTTTGCTCTTCTTTCAGTGAAGAAATACTCTGTAATTCCGATAAAACTTGCTCGATAGCCACGCTAACGCTAGTTTCATCGGCTGAAGCCGCCATGTTCTTTAGACTGAACTGTCGCGCTTCTCGTTGCGTCACACCTCAACCCGCCTCAAAGCCAACGCTGATTGGACGTTCGCTTGGTGAACGGCTCCAAACTTTCTTTAACAGAAAGTAGCCAGACTGATTAGCGAGTGAAACCTTGAAAGCTTGCGAGATCAGGATGGTCTCACGAGGTTAGCAACACACTGCATTATACTGCAGGTAACGTAATGGAGATATCAATATGTGAAAAATAATTAGAGCATTTTTCAATGAAAAACTCGCAGTTGCTAGCATTGGTTTTACCTAACGTTACTCCAAGACTTTATTTCTCCACCTGCTCCAACCTCCTAGACATATAACATTTTCTCTTTTCCATATTCGCCATTGCTCTGGACTCTCAAACTTAAAGGTATACTATGCAACCGGTGTTGATTTTCCAGCGAGGCTCCCCCCAGAGGGCGAAAGTAAAAGTGCACTGTCGTAAATATGCTCAGCTGTTCTCCTGGTTTCTCCGTCAAGCCAGGCGCGGTTGTTTTGAGCTTAGCAGACAGGCAAACGCGACGAATCACCATGTCTACTGCGGAAAGTGACTATTTTGTTCCGATTTTCGAGTTTGAAAATTCTCGCTGGTTCCGCCATGATAACTGCACAAATATTGCCACTGCGCTAGAAACGAGCATGCCTTTCACTGGGGGCGTGTAGCAGTTCTCGCCGTAAAACAAGACCGACTCTCGCGATGCACGAGACTTCTGAGCCTGTGGGTGCGGGCCGAGGGCTCCTGCAATTGCAAGTATGGTATTTCCCCTACAGACCACCAGGGCGGCCGAGAAAACCTTTGTTCGACCTGAAATGACTCATTTAATCATCCAAAACGTTATGGAACACATTAATTAACTGAAAAATGTTGCATAGTGTGCCTTTAAGTAGCCTGTTTATTTAAGCCACTTTAAACAATTCTTAGGTGAATTTTCATCGTTGCAGACAGAGAATCTGCATAACATAACAAGAGATTAAGTAGGATAATTCATTACTAGAGCTACAGTTCAGTAGCAGATGCATGCTCATCAGCAGTGAAGCATATGTGCTACATATATGTTGTCTTTAAATGACAATACTCATACTGCAATTTTAAAGATTATAGACCTGTGGACACAATTGTTAGTACCTCTTTTAATAAAAAAATTTTAATTAAAAGAGATAAATGATAAATAAATACAAAAAAATCAATAAAAATTGACAAATAGTGTCAAATGAAATATATATAAATATACCCATAACTGAATATTTTGTTTTCATATTTATATTATTATTGTATATTGTTTTTTATCCAACTATTCATGATGAAACTGCTCCAGTTGTTTCAGGTTTGAAGGCTGCTTTTTTCAGATGGCAGCTCCTTCAAAAGATGCTTAATAAGATTTACAGGCCACTTCAGAATAGTCCAATGTTTTCTCTCTTAGCCATACTTGGTTGTTCTTAGCTGTGTTTTGGGTCATTATCCTGTTTTTAGACCCATGACCTGCAACAGAGACCAAGCTTTCTGACACTGGGCATCCCTGAGATTTTATTTGCAGAGATTTAGGACATCCTGTGCCCAGAGCATAACAGAGCCTCCTCCGTGTTTCACAGCAGGGACAGTGTTCTTTTCTGGATATACTTCATTTTTCCATCTGTGAACCTAGAGCTGATCTACCTTGTTAAACGGGTACTAATTCTCTAAGTATCTTAAGGGGTCTTACACAATTTCCAACTAAACATCTTTTGGGACAAACCCCCCCATTTTCAGATCCCTATTTTATTGTAGCCAGAACTAGGGGTGTAAATCACATCCATCATGACGATTTGATTCAGTATCGATTTCCTGACCCAACGATTCGATTATTTTCGATACTCAAGACTACACCACGATACGATTCGATTAATTGGTTCTTTTTTTTTTCTTTTTTTTTTTTATACCTAACAGGCTAGACAATGTTTCAAAGTTGAAATAAATCAATGAAAGCTATAATATCGTTATGCATTTTTTGGAGAAACAGCAAATAACAGAAGTAGAAAAGTTGCACTCCACCTATTCCTATTAAAACCTCATTCACTGAAAAATAATAATAATCCCCATGCGTTATAGATTCTGAAAGGCCTTGCATAAAAAAATATTGCACATAATCAGTGCAATGAGTGCAATGCAATACCTTGGCTCCAGACGTCCAGCCCCCTCCACAGACGCTCTGCTGCACCTCTCCCAAATTGTAGTTGACCGCTGACAGGAGGCCGGCCTGTTTAGTTTTTATGACCGAAATTGCGGAATATAACTCGTGAAGTTTGACCCACTAGAAGAGCGAGGTGCGCGAGAACGCTGGGACCCTTTTTCCACCTGGATCTCCGCTGTTTTTGGCCCTCATGTCCCTCCGTCGTCGGACTAAACTCGCCCCCACTTCCTCGCCGCCTCGGCCGTATCTAGACCCACAGCGTGTAGCACAGACCACGCTTCAATATTGAGCATAAATCAAAAATGTCTGCATCAAGCTCACTGCAACACACTGATGTAAGAGTATAACCAGGAAGCGAGGCAGGAGGGCAAAATAGGTTTAGTGCCACCGCAGCACGGGAGGGAGAATTACACCCAGGAGCAAATGGATAAAAATAGACCGGAGGAAAAAAAAATTACATGCATCGATTCTCTTGCGGACGTATCGATGCATCGGATCGTCGGCTGTTGGATCGATGCATCGATACAAAACGATTATTATTTACACCCCTATTTAAACAAGTTCATTTTTAATTAGTCCTCATATAAAACTAATAAACATTTTCAATGCACAAGTGGACAAAATGGTGCAATAACATGAAGTGAAAGGTAATTTTTAAAAACACTTTACACCAGTATGACACCCACCCCTGTACTTTTTATACATTTGTAAAAATAATTACAATTGTTTAGAACCACTTGATAATATTTGTACAGAATGTTTTGAACCAAGGGTTATGCATCAGTAGGTCGAGGTTAAATTTGCATGTCAGTGGAAATTGTAACCTTGTCATAAAGCATCACGGCAGTAGGATTAGCAGACTTGGAAAAAGCAAAGTATGTCTCTTTCAAATTTGTGATTTAGGACTAGAACAAACAACTGTGGTGAGGAGTAAAAATGAGCACTGAGAGTAAGGAAGAAAAAGTTTTTATTTTTCTCTGCAGAGGAGAACCACACGAGACAAACCCTCTAACATCGCTCCTGTTTCTCGTTATTGAATAAAGGTCAAAGATGCTTGATTTGATCCAACAAGGACAGAGCAGATCCTCTTATGTTCAGCTAAAAGTCTCTGTTCATTCCTCACAGTAACATGGCTATTTGCTTCGATAATTAAGCTGTTTTACTTAAAAAGATCATTAAATGTCACCTTAATTATGATTTATCACTCTGACTTGGTAGAAGAAATGGACGTATAAAAGTGGGCATGAAAGGGCTTGTTTCGGTCATAAGGTGCAGTTTAATATTGTTGTTATTGGGAGGATTTACTGGCTTTTCCTGTTGTTTATGGGGCAGAAAGAGTGAGTAACAAGGACACAGATTGTTTTTCTTATTTCAAGCAGCACGTTTGATCACAGTTGTTCTCCGACACCCACACGGAGCTTTGTTCCTAAGATACAATCATTTTGTAGAGCATCTTCTGAGTTGCTAGCCGACGATGTCTCAGGGTGTTCACACCTTTCCCACCGTACCTTCCTTATGCTTTTAACAGATTTTCTTCTGCAAAGCACAGGCTTTGTCACAAAGTTGTAAAAGGAACAAAGGCAATATCGTCTGATCATATTATTTCTGGCATTTTCATTGAACTTCTGAGACACTTTTAAGATATCCGGGGGTTCACAGTCTCTCCTTTAAAGTTTTTTTTTATTAAAAGAAATCATAATCTCTTCTTAAATTCTCCAGAAACTAAGTTTCTAGAAAATTTAGCCTTTAGTTGGTTTTCTTTTATCAATCCAAGAATGTCAACCAGAATGTCCTGGGGTCATTGCTGGCTCTTCACATGGACACACCTTTGTCAAAGGTGGTTTCCATCATGAAAGGGCTTGCAGTTCAGAAGAGACTATTGGTGCTTCGGCAGTTGCTAGGCAACTGTATCGGCTTTATCCTTGCGAGTCAAGAAGCACTGTTGGGGACACTGAGCCGGAGAGACATGTAAGGGTATTTTCAAATGCGTAGGCAATGTTGGCTTTTAACACTAAAAGTAGCGTCCTTTTTTTTTTGGCTTCTTTTTAGATATTTAAGGGTAATCAGAAAAGTCTGTCCTGACATTTTTTAAGATTTCTGTGAATGAAAGCAACCCATAACCCTGAGATAAGTCCTTTGATATGGTGATGAAAGAGGAAATGATTTCCTTTTTTTACCTGTGAACAGGGTACAGCTGGTGATTTCTACAACATCAAAAGAGGTTTTCAAGCAGAGAATCAACAACCTGTTTATTCAGCGGACGTTTGGCTATTCATTCCCGCTGAATTATCAGTTTCAAGAACACAATAAAGTGTAATAGAAGCAAGTGGGGGGAGGTCATCTGTGCTTCAGATTATTTGTTTGGGAGAAATCTGCACCAAATTGATCTTTATTTAGTTTCCCCGTAGTATTACTAAGAGCCTTCTATTTCAGGAGTCTCAGAATAATTGGGTAAATCATTATTTTTAACAAAAGCGTTTTTATTTTTTTCCCCCCACAAATTATTTCCTCTGCTTTGCATTATACATCACCCTCTAGTTGGGCCTGAGGATTTTTTAACAGGGTTCCTACAGCATAAGGCAAGTTAAATTCAAGACTTTTTAAGACTTTTTAATGCCACTTGAATTAAAAATTTAAGACCAAATTCACAAGAAACACAAGAAAAACCTGCTTGCGACAACTTAACCCAAAGGTTTATTTTAACATAAACCACTGCACTAATGTTTCAAATGTTGAAAAGCTTCCCATACAGGAAGAAAGCTAAAAACACAAATATGACAGATATATTTGAACAATTATTTAACTGAATTCACAAACTTTGTTTTAGCAGGGAACAAAACAAATCAGTTTTAAAGCCCCAACATAACCAGTGCTAAGTCTTTTTTGCAGCTATTTTTCTTTCTATGGTTTTCTTAGTATGTTTGATTTGGTGATAAGTGGAGGCGTTGCAAAGACAAGGGTGGAACTAAACTGAGAAATACCGGCTGTTTCTCTGTAACTCCATTTTGACGCTTTGTGTTTCGTGCTTCGCATGTGCGACTCCACTGCCTTAATTCCCATCGTTCTGAGCTTGAATGACTTCTTGCACTAAATCCACTGAGCCTCATGTATGTTCCCTGGTTTTAGCCATGGAGAAAACTCTTGGCTGGAGACAATTTTGGTTACATTTACACTTGCTCATATTTTCCAGACAAAAAGTTAATGGTGCATCTCCCAAATGTCCCGGCCGCAACAACGCTTTATTGGTTCCGCTATCGGGACGGAACCAATAATGGCGAGCCGTTATTTTTTTTAAATAAAAACAAAAGGGTCAATTTTAATGTTTTATTTAGATTACAAAAATAAATCATAATAAAAATTATCCTATTTATTAGGGGTGTGGGAAATAATCGTTTTGGCGATATATCGTGATATTCGGCTGCCCAATATAATATCAATCTTTCACTTCTTAGTATCGATTTTCAAAAAAAAATGGTTACATAAAACATTGATGGGAAAATGGGCTACCTCTGCACCACCACTCTGGCAGAAAGCGCTGTGGAGCCCTTTAACTGTGCGTGCAGCACCAAATCTGTATTTTAAGGCAGTCACAGTGGAAGAAAACCCCAAACAACATGGATAATAATACCTAATCAATATTTTCTGATGAAAATATACAGCACTTGCTGTTTTATCTCATCATTTGATTTTAATTACTTGGGAAAATATGGCAATATATAGTGATACTGCAATATCATGATAATATCGTATCGTGACCCAAGTATCGCGACATGTATCGAATCGCAACACTCATGCCAATACTCACCTCTACTATTTATGATGTTTTAAAAATTAAGACCTACGAAAGACTGATTTAAGACATTTTAATACCAATTAAGGCCTTGGTTTTATTTTGAAGAATTCAATGCCTTTTAAGACTTTTTAAGGACCCGCGGGAACCCTGTTTGAAAGACCCGCCCTCTCCACTTAAAAAAAAAAATGCCTATGGCGACAGTGGGCCGCTCTGACAGTAAATCTCTCCATGCAAAGCATTCTGGGATATATCTGCCTCTTCTGAGGCCTTTCTTTTCTTCTCATTCACTTCGTAGACACTTTTTCTCTTGCGACCATCGGCCATTTTCAAACAACCGCCGTGAGAAAAGTGAACTTCAGTGACTGCCTGAAACCGTAGCTCACCAGAGATATACGCCTGAAAATGCGCATGTGCAGAAAAAGTTAGCTAACGGGACGAGCAGGACGGCCTTTTGTAAACATATCGCCAAAATGATTGACAATTAGGAGGACCACTTATTGAGATGATCCACCCAGAAATAAAAAATCATCCTCTATACCTTTAATAAACGCTATTTTGATGATTTAATTGGCAACACAGTTTGTGCTTTTAAATGAAAACAAACATAAACCCTTAATTATTACCAGTCATTTCAGCTGTTGGAAAAATAAAAATAAAATTCTCCATTTCTACTGCTACAGGGTTTTTTTAAGTATTAGTTGCTTCTGGTTTCTCTTTGCTGTTATTATCTAATAGCAGTTTCCTTAGAACTTTCCTCCTCCTACCTTCTTTTTCTATAATCTTTTTATTTTTGCTGTAAATACTAGATTTTCCCAGTTGTCGGACAACAAAAGAATTTTCTATTCTATTGTATTCTTTTCTTTTATTGTATTCTTCTATGCTGTTCTATTCTATTCTATTTTTTCTTCTATTGTATTCATCTATTCTCTTCTATTCTTTTTTCTAGGGATGCACGATATTGGGATTTTGGCCGATATCCGATATGCTGATATTTTAAAACTCATGTAGCCGATAACGGACAGGGCCGGCGATTGCTATAGGCGAGCTAGGCAATTGCCTAGGGCGACAAATGTGACAAATGCCCTTAGGCTTACTTCCCATTAATCATAGAATTAGAAAAAAAAGCAGATTAAACCGGTTATGAAGCGTCCGTAAGTTTGACTTAACCTTACGTATATATAAATAGCAAAATATGAACAAATAAATATACCACCGTTTTTTTATTTATTTTTTCACATTTAAGAGAAAATTGGAAAAGATTCTGATCACTTTTCAAGCGCCCTCCAACCCGGAAGTCGTGACGTCAATCACTGCAGCATGTACACCAATATTTTGGAATGAAATTGTAAGCAAACAGATATTAAAAGTAAAACAAGTGAAGTCTGGCACTTAATTTTTCCTCCTCCTCCTGCCGCCGCAGTCGGCCCGTCTTAATCATCCACTCAGAGTACCACTGGTAAGCGCACACAGACTTTGTAGCTTGTCCGGTCAGTTAAAAATAGTAATTGTGAAATCCGTCTTGTAATCGGAAGCATACAAGCTAGTTAGCTTGAAAAGTAAATAAAGTTTCAGACGTGCTGCGTGATGATGTGTTCAGATTGGCTCAGTAAAACGACAATTAGGTTATCATGATGCGTTCAAGTGTAACGTAAAGAAAACGGGAAATTTTGTTTTTGGCGAGAAACATGAGTAATACAGTTGCATATTGCTCTATATATAATTAAACTACTGATGCCAACATTTATTAAAAATTACATTTAATTTAGAATACAATTATTTATTTGTTAAATATTTTCCTAATCACTAAAAACATGATGAAAAGTGACAGTAGACAATACATTAACCAACAATTGTGAAAATATATTCTAGTTAGTTTTATGTCATTTCGAAGTGGCCTATTACATTAGCCAGGGTTATTGAAGGCTAGAAACCTTTTTGTTATGCTCACTTGTTAAGCAATAGAAGCAATACCAATCTCGCCTAGGGCAACCAAAGGGCTAGAACCGGCCCTGATAATGGATATCGATACTGATGTTAAAGCTGGGCAAAAATAAGTAGTCATTGAAAATAGCAGTTTTGTTATCCAATTCTAACACTTTGAAAAAAAAATAATATACTCAAATATATTTTCATATGCTGATATCAAATAGATTTTTAAAAACGCGGTATCGATCTATTTTACTTTCAAAATCTCATGAAATTTCATCGTTCTGTTACAAACTCTCATGATATTTTGCAAATTCTTGTGAGATTTTGTTAGTAAAATAGATCGATTCCGCGTCAATATATCAACATATAAAAATATGGCAAAACTTCGTGAATTTTCGGGGGATTTCGTAGCATAACGATGACATATAGCAATATTTCATTAGTAAAAGAGATTGATATGGTGTTTTTAAATGGCAATATATCAGCATATGAAGATATTGGGATATTTTAATGGATCAATATTTTTTCCCTCGTCTGTAGAAGTTTTTAAGTCTGTAAAAAAGAAGTTTTTGAGGAAGAAGAAGAAGTAGTATTTTTTATTTTTTTTAGACTTTAGAAACTCAGAAGCTGATCAAATATCGGGTTAAATATCAGTGGGGTGGCCGATGTCCGATATTCAGTTTTAAGGCCGATACCGATAGGGGGCAGATTATATCGTGCATCCCTACTTTTTTCTATTGTATTCATCTATTCTCTTCTCTTCTATTCTTTTCTTCTATTGTATTCATCTGTTCTATTCTATTCTATTATTTTCTTCTATTGTATTCATCTATTCTCTTCTATTCTTTTCTTCTATTGTATTCTTCTATTCTGTTCTATTCTATTCTTTTCTTCTATTGTATTCTTCTATTCTGTTCTATTCTATTCTTTTCTTCTATTGTATTCTTCTATTCTGTTCTATTCTATTCTTTTCTTCTATTGTATTCATCTATTCTATTCTGTTCTATTCCATTCTTTCCTTCTATTGTATTCTTCTATTCTATTCTATTCTATTCTTTTCTTCTATTGTATTCATCTATTCTCTTCTATTCTTTTCTTCTATTGTATTCTTCTATTCTGTTCTGTTCCATTCTTTCCTTCTATTGTATTCTTCTATTCTATTCTATTCTTTTCTTCTATTGTATTCATCTATTCTCTTCTATTCTTTTCTTCTATTGTATTCTTCTATTCTGTTCTATTCTATTCTTTTCTTCTATTGTATTCTTCTATTCTATTCTATTCTTTTCTTCTATTGTATTCTTCTATTCTGTTCTGTTCTATTCCATTCTTTCCTTCTATTGTATTCTTCTATTCTATTCTTTTCTTCTATTGTATTCTTCTATTCTGTTCTGTTCTATTCCATTCTTTCCTTCTATTGTATTCTTCTATTCTATTCTTTTCTTCTATTGTATTCTTCTATTCTGTTCTATTCTATTCAAGTTTTACCTAATATATAACGAGATGTAGAGTTTGAGTGATATATTGTTTATTAACTGGATGATTTTTTTTTGTCAGACTGTGGTTAATATAATCTTTACTGGTATGGGCTTCAAAGGAATCTCTCTAGCCTGAATGCATTTCACTTAAATAATTTAATGCACTGTTGTTCTAATGTACACCAATATTAGCAGTTATAGTGGTTAAGTTAGGTCATGGTTAGGTTGCAAAATGTATGTGCCTTAAAATAATCACAAATAACAGCCTAGATAGCATTTTTATCGGATGGAGCACAGTCACAGCTCTACTGTAGATCATCAATGGAAACTGAGGGAGAATTTAAACTCTGAATTTCAAGGTGTTATTTTTTCTTATAAAAATATTGTATTTACTCCTGTACAACAACAAGGTTAAATTAAATTATAGATAAGACAGATTTTTCCAAGCACCGTGAAAGCATTCTACAAAGATTAGAGTTAGGTTTCAAACTGCATTGCTCTTAGGTTTTGAGTGTCTGTGTATCTGTAGGGTCGTGTATTTATTAGGGATGGAACGGTTTATGAAAACCGTCCGAACCGTTTGTTCATCTGTCTCGGTTCGCGTGTGTTGCGTTCGGTTCATGCGCTGCTCCTTTTTCTCATAGGCGAAGCGATTACACTCCAGAGCAGAAGGTGGCGGTACTGCGACCAAAGCTAACCACCAGTAGTAAACAAGAAGAAGAAAAAGCAGAGCAGCGTAGCCGGGTGTAGCAGAAAAAAATCAGTTGTTGTGGAGAATTGTGTGGGTATGGCGAGTGGGAAAGAACAGGAGTTGGAAGACGCGCCAGCAGCACTTTATTAGCCTCGTGAGACCATCCTGATCTCGCGAGCTTTCAAGGTTTCACTCGCAGATCAGTCTGGAGACTCTCCGTTAAAGAAAATTTGGAGCCGTTCAGCAAACGAACGTCCAATCAGCGTTGGCTTTGAGGCGGGTTGAGGTGTGACGCAACGAGAAGCGCGACAGTTCAGTCTAAAGAACATGGCGGCTTCAGCCGATGAAACTAGCGTTAGCGTGGCGATCGAGCAAGTTTTATCGGAATTACAGAGTATTTCTTCACTGAAAGAAGAGCAAAACACTGCTCTGGAGGCTTTTCTCAGAGGAAAAGATGTTTTCGCTCTTCTCCCGACTGGTTTCGGCAAGAGTAGCCTGGCTTGTGATTGTGTTTTCGTTGTCGCTCTGTTAGTACGTCATATGCTTCGTTGATCTGATTGGTTTATTTGGCCCGTCTATCACCAACATAGGCCAATCAGCTAACCAGTATTTTCGCCCCTTCCCAAAATTACTTCAACGGAAGGTTTCCAGATGGATATGCGGAGCAAATCCATCTGGCGGAGTCAGGTTAACAACTGTGGGCATTAAGCACTATTTATTGTAGAAGTTGAGTGCAATTTTAATAGAAGAAATGTGCTTATTCTTAATTGTTCTCGACCTTTGACCTCATCTAGCAATTAAATTTCTAATCTTGAAAAAGTAGAACCTCCAATCTATGGCTTTGTTGGAATGAATAGAGGCATTTCTGACTGAAGTGCTCCAGGCTTGGAAATCTGTTCTAGTAATTTTGACTTCTCCGTTTAAAATGGACGTTTCTTCTGAGGGTCATGTGACGAATCAAACATTGTGTAACACTCACAGCCATCTCTGGGGTCCATTATTAAAACTGAGTCATTATGCCCTTTCAAATAAAGCTGACATTGAAAAGTACTTGAGCTGTCATAGTTTGGAAATGTGAATGTGGTCACAGCCAGCAGGGATGGAGAACAAAGTCTCAGATGAAACCTGATTATGTCCAGCCTGCTTATAAGATTTTCTGCCTGTTTTTTCCTTCATCGTGGGTATTGCAGCTGTAGCAAGTTTTCCACTTTCAATTGTAATTGATTCAAATATTTTATTGAGAATTGAAGCTCCTCATTAAACTGTTTTATATCTGTTCTTTCCTGAGGTGAAAACTCTGACATTCTCTTTATCCCTGGATGTAAAGTTCAATAACTGCCCTTGTTTTTCTACTCCACACCACTACCCTGTGGCGTAGTCATAAATTTTTGGCTGCCCCTTTGTGTGCTTCAGTGCACTCATGTTGGCACATGCCTTTTAGCCTTCCCTTTAATTATGCAGCTTATTGAGTCAGCAGGGATCTCTCTTGGGGAAACTATTGCTTGAACCTGCTAAATCCAAGGCACTGTTTATGCTTCTCAAAGGTGCCATGGTGGTTATAGTGAAACAAACATCCAAGAAATTATCTATTAAATTAAACTAAATAAAGAACCCAAACTACTCAAATGGGTTTTTGCAGCACAGAACTCAAAAGCAATAAACTTTGTTGTTGTGAATTGGAGCTTCTGAGCTGAGATTTAATCTGTTTAGTTCCAGCAACATGTTGGCATGAGGATAACAAGAGGCTGAGATACAGCAAATGATGGAAGTCAGGGCTCGATGTTAACCATCGCCCGGGGCAAGTAGTTTTTATTGTCGGGAGAGTACAAATTTTATGGCATTTGCCCGCCGGGCAAGTGCAATGTTTCAAAAAAACAATTATTTATCACTCAAAATTACTTTAAAATCACCGACATTCGCTGAAAACGACCCATAAGCGTTGCCGGCGCCATTTTTGTTGTTTTGTACACATTCTCGCATGATTTGAAAAAGCCGAGTGATTTTCCGCTAGATGGCGTCATTCAGCTCTTGGGGAGAGAATTCTGCAGAGCAGCAGCTGGATGATGAATTTAATCTGTACTATAATACACGCTAGATTAAAAATGATCAGTCAGGGATTAGGAAAATAATAATAATAATTGTATGCGCACAGTGTAAATATTTCTATCATATGGCAGTTTTCTGTTAGCCTCGTGAGACCATCCTGATCTCGCGAGCTTTCAAGGTTTCACTCGCAGATCAGTCTGGAGACTCCGTTAAAGAAAATTTGGAGCCGTTCAGCAAACGAACGTCCAATCAGCGTTGGCTTTGAGGCGGGTTGAGGTGTGACGCAACGAGAAGCGGGACAGTTCAGTCTAAAGAACATGGCGGCTTCAGCCGACGAAACTAGCGTTAGCGTGGCTATCGAGCAAGTTTTATTGGAATTACAGAGTATTTCTTCACTGAAAGAAGAGCAAAACACTGCTCTGGAGGCTTTTCTCAGAGGAAAAGATGTTTTTGCTCTTCTCCCGACTGGTTTTGGCAAGAGTAGCCTGGCTTGTGATTGTGTTTTCGTCGTCGCTCTGTTAGTACGTCATATGCTTCGTAGACCTGATTGGTTTATTTGGCCCGTCTATCACCAACATAGGCCAATCAGCTAACCAGTATTTTCGCCCCGTCCCAAAATTACTTCAACGGAAGGTTTCCAGATGGATATGCGGCGCAAATCCATCTGGCGGAGTCAGGTTACTCTTCTGTACAGTGGTCATACATTAAAAAATGTTCATTAATTTTTTTTCTCTTAGACATTGGAGTGGTGCATTTAAATGTTATAGAGCTAAACAGGTTAAATTGGTGAGTAGTAGTAGTGTAAGTTTCTAACCTGTCAAGTTTTTTTTTTTTAGATCTTTAACATTACAATTTATATTTTTCCTAGCACACAACAGTTTAAAGCAAAGTGTAGTTTGAAAAGAATGTGCAGGAAGGATTGAAAAGCATGTTAACACGGTAATGTAGGCTTGAGTTCATTATCTGACGCATGCAGATACACACCAGGAACCTGGAAAGTTAAAAAATACTGAATTACAAAAAACATAAAAAAAAAAAAACTTGTTTCATTGATATATATATATATATATATAAAAAAAAAATGAATATTAGGAACTTTATTTATCAAACATTAAACTGGGTAAGTAAAAATTGTTTCTGGGCAAATGAAATGTGAAAGTCACTTGCCCAAAGGGCAAGTGGTAAAAATCCTTAGCGTCAAACCCTGGAAGTATTGCTCAAATGATGACACAATGCTTATTCCAGAGTGTAAGTATATATATAAAATATGCAAGACATTTGAGGCCAAAATTAAACCACTATTCAAATTAAGGGTGTGCAAAATAATCGTCATGACGATGCATCTCGATTCTAATTTTTGTGATCTACTGCATCGATTCTTGAAGGCAAGAATGAATTATAAAAAAAAAAAAGAACAAATAAAATACATGAATGGTCGGCACACATCAGCCGAACCAAGTGGAATACAACTTCCAGTCCAGCAGATGTCGCTGCGGATGTGTTGACGCCCGCTGCTTTGTGTCACAATCATGTCCGGCCGCGGGATACTGCGACGAGTCATATGAAATAAAACATGGAGGACACTATGAACATTCGCCCCGCGGCTCCATCACATTTCTAGTCAGATGCTTGGATGCATTTTTAACTTTAAAAACAAAAAAGGTAAAAATGAAATTGATATGATGCAAGTAATTTGCAAAAGGGGAAATATACATTTGAATGTTTTCGTTTCATTGGTTTAAAGGCATAGTATGCAACATTTTTCAGTTAATTAATGTGTTCCATAACGTTTTGGATGATTAAATGATTCATTTCAGGTCGAACAAAGGTTTTCTCGGCCGCCCTGGTGGTCTGTAGGGTGGTCCGTACTTGCAATTGCAGGAGCCCTCGGCCCGCACCCACAGGCTCAGAAGTCTCGTGCATCGCGAGAGTCGGTCTTGCTTTAGAACTGCTACACGCCCCCAGTGAAAGGCATGCTCGTTGCTAGCGCAGTGGCGATATTTGTGCAGTTATCATGGTAGAACCAGCGAGAATTTTCAAACTCGAAAATTGGAACAAAATAGTCACTTACCGCAGTAGACATGGTGATTAGTTGCGTTCGCCTGTCTGCTAAGCTCAAAACAACCGCGCCTGGCTTGACGGAGAAACCAGGAGAACAGCTGAGCATATTTACGACAGTGCACTTTTACTTTCGCCCTCTGGGGGGAGCCTCACTGGAAAATCAACACCGGTTGCATAGTATACCTTTAAAGGACCACTGAGGCCATGTAAATGGCACTGATTATCCTTATTTTGTTATTTTAAGTTTTATGAATCCTAAGATCTTTTTGTCAGTGTGTCCACGCCAGTAATAGTAATATTTCTGTCCAGTATTTGTTTTCATGGCAACACCTCCAAAAGTCGTTTCAATAAATACAGCTATGTATGAATTCAGTTGCTTTCAGTTATGTATCAATTGAAGACACGATCCAGATCACACACACTGGTAAGGGCTGTATGTTTTTCTTACAGTGTTCAGGGAAAATATCGCAATATTTCAAGTATCATGATGCATCGTGATTCGAATTGAATCGTGACTTCTTTGCCAATACCCACCCCTAATTCAAATGCAAATTGATCTCAGAATTGTATGTTCAAAAGTCAATTTCATAATTTCAAATTTGATTTTTTTTTTCTGAAAGAGGGTCCAAATGATCTCTGTTGGTTTTGCACCGTTTTCTGCACACTTCCTTACTTAACATGCCAAAACACCAATCTATATAAAGCCAGTTTCTTTGGCAGTGCCTTTGTGTGCCCCTCCCCCACGTGTGCCAGCATCTGTCTGCTGGACAGTTGTTGAGTCAGCAGCCTTCCCCATCACTGTGGAGGTCATAACATGGACATGATGTAACCTTTCTGCATGACCAATGGTTTTTATTCATGTATGTATTTATGTGAGTGTGCGTGACCGCATCATATCCGTTTTCTCTGTGCATACAGAGTAAGAGGACATCAGGCACCTGCTTCTTCCTTGTTTTCGGAGGGTTTCCCAGATTGATCATATTTGTATTATATAATTCTATCAAATCAGATTATCAAGGGCTTCACTTCTAGATCGGTATTCTAGTTCCTTCCTAAGCCATCTCCTCCCTTTTTATCCTCCAACTGTGCTAACCTTTTGCACGTTCTTTCTGTTTTGTTTCAGGTGAGTACCATGGCCTCCAAATCTCATCCTCCCCTAATGAAGAAGCACAGTCAGACGGACCTGATAAGCCGTCTAAAGAGCCGGAAGATACTTGGAGTTGGAGGCGAGGACGACGATGGAGAAGTGCACCGCTCAAAGGTCGGCATGCAACACACCGAGCCTCTTTTTAGAAGTTCGCAACAAAAATGCAGGAGTTGGGGCAACAAACAACTGTTATGAATGAAATCAATTTAGTTAAACTATCATTAGTCCAACAGTGCATAAAGAAAAACGCCAGATGCAGTTATTAACCCACAGAGGAGTTATAGATTCCTTTTAAAAGCACAGTGGGCTGTTAATTGGCTCATCTCTCTGTCGTGGGCTTTTGCCTCTCATGCTTCAGGGAATCTGGATCACGTAATGCACTAAGCTCATGCAGTTGTACTGAGATCCGACTGGCTCCCCTGGGAAGCCGCCAGCCCTTTTCGTGTTAGATTACTTCCTCACACAGATATGACCCAAACGTATGGACAATGCATACCAAAGCATCACTCACATGCATGTTTGTTTAAAGAGAGGCTTCTGCCGAGCTCACATATCATAAATTTCAGTCTCCATTTTTCTTTTTTTTTTAAAGCAAGATTTCATGGCAATGTGCAGAGCCCACAGAAGACGGTTCTGCTCTGAAATATTAATCAGGAGAGCGAGCGCCGGGAACAGAAGGGAGCAGGCATACGGTGGCGGCTGATAGCTTGTGAGGAGATGTCAGCCCCCTTTTCTCAGGCCTCCTGAGTGTTTGTTTTCTCTCTCAATGTTTTAGCACGGAGCCTAACCCAGACATCTGTCACATAAATCTCTTTCAGCGATTGTAGTCATGAAAACAGACGCATATAAAAGGAAATCCTTTATAACAGCTATATATCTCTACGTATCTCTCTGTATTTGATTAGAGAAGGATTCTTTAGTAATGACTGATGGATAGATAGATAGATTTTTTTTAGGTGTAAGAGGTCAGAACAGCAGGCTAGATATGACATTGAGATGAATATAGATTTTAATTGCAGTGTTTTCTTTCACTGTTGGGTCGTTACTATTATTCTTCTCATCCTGCCTCAGGATTGTGCAGAGAACAGGCTTGTTGGCTCAATATAAAAATAATCCCTGCCTGCTTAAGTTTGACTAAAGGAAATGGTTGAATTAAACCTTGTGGGTATATAAACAAAGGAGGGAAGTGTAGTCTGCTGACAGTCTCTTCCTGACTCTTGCTGATAAGAGGAATGTTCCTACAACAGATACTATAACAAAGACAAGCAGAGGAACAGTTGAATCTATTCTGTCTTATATTGGTGCAAATATACCAGATGATGTTTGTCTGATCTATTGTTACCAAGAACTTCATTGACCCAAATAATGTACCGCTGCAGCGCTATAGGGATGTCGCAACAAACAAACCTTGACTCAAACCCTCATAACACATCACACCATCAATGTTTAGTGTTCGTTCTTTCGCCTTGGGGGTTTGGCATCGACACATAACCTAGTCTTTGCAATCTACCTGCTGCATGTAAGAAAGGTTTCTGTCGTATTAAAAGGTTTTATTCATTATTTATAAGACAAACACAAGTATGACCAGTTTCCCTTAGATTGCCCCTCTGTGCTAATCTGTTAAAATGCCTTTTACTCTAGTTTTGGCTGCAGGTTCTTTGATTATGTTTCTGTTAACATTGCATTTAAAAAACAAAACCAACCAGGTGAAGCCCCACCAGATAGAAAAGAGCATAATGTAAACTAGGGATGCACGATATTGGGATTTTGGCCGATATGCCGATATTTTAAAACTCATGTAGCCGATAACCGATATCGATACTGACGTTAAAGCTGGACAAAAATAAGTAGTCATTGAAAATAGCAGTTTTGTTATCCATTTCTGACACTTTGAAAAATAATATACTCAAATATATTTTCATATGCTGATATCAAATAGATTTTTAAAAACGCGGTATTGATCTATTTTACTTTCGAAATCTCATGAAATTTCATCGTTCTGTTACAAACTCTTGTGATATTTTGCAAATTCTTGTGAGATTTTGTTAGTAAAATAGATCGATACCGCGTCAATATATCAACATATAAAAATATGGATAAATTTCGTGAATTTTCGAGGGATTTCGTAGCATAACGATGACATATAGCAATATTTCATTAGTAAAAGAGATTGATATGGTGTTTTTGCACCATTAACTTTTTGTTTGTAAAATATGAGCAAGTGTAACTGTAACCAAAATTGTCTCCAGCCAAGAGTTTTCTCCATGGCTAAAACAAGGGAACATACATGAGGCTCAGTGGATTTAGTGCAAGAAGTCATTCAAGCTCAGAACGATGGGAATTAAGGCAGTGGAGTCAAACAGCCGGTATTTCTCAGTTTAGTTCCACCCTTGTCTCTGCAACGCCTCCACTTATCACCAAATCAAACATACTAAGAAAACCATACAAAGAAAAATAGCTGCAAAAAAGACTTAGCACTGGTTATGTTGTGGCTTTAAAACTGATTTGTTTTGTTCCCTGCTAAAACAAAGTTTGTGAATTCAGTTAAATAATTGTTCAAATATATCTGTCATTTGTGTGTTTTTAGCTTTCTTCCTGTATGGGAAGCTTTTCAAAATTTGAAACATTAGTGCAGTGGTTTAAGTTAAAATAAACCTTTGGGTTAAGTTGTCGCAAGCAGGTTTTTCTTGTGAATTTTGTCTTAAATTTTTATTTCAAGTGGCATTAAAAAGTCTTAAATTTAACTTGCCTTATGCTGTAGGAACCCTGAAAAAGTAACCATTTTTTTGCTCCATCCATCTTCCTTATCAACTCTGCGTAGCTTCCCTATCTCTGCTGTAGGAAAGCATCCCCTCACCAGCATGTTTTCTTCATGGTGACGTGCAGCTTTGCATGGCGATCGGAACATTCCTCTCTGCTCTCAGCTTCTCTGTTTACTAAAGAAAATCCTCCTGATGTCACCAACGTGTTTTGAGGTGTGGTTGGGATATCCTGCTCAGGGTGAGATGCGCTGTTATTTTTCCAACACTCACAGCGTTTTGCATGTCAGCCTGTTAGATTATGTGGGAGCTTTATTTACAGGGAATCAAATTACACAAAGATTTACTCTTTAAGTATGATTAAGAAGATTGGGGAGTGTTGGCCTAGTGCAGGGGTAACCAAATATAAAACCAGTGAGGTCTGAATAAAGAAAATCACCATCTAGTAAAGGGATTTTTGATTCTGTTCATGGTGGAGAATCCTGCTTCACAGCAGCAGGTTGAGCCAAACATCCTCTAAATGTGCAGGGTCATCTTTGAGCACGCCATTTCACTTTTCTTTCACCAGTTCACCGCAGTTCTTCCAGCAGTCCAAACTTTCTCTGCTCTCTTTTTCTGATGGTCTTCTCCTTCTTTCCCATCGCCCGGCTTGCCACAGGTTTGCCTGCTGTGTCTAAAAGTAGCAGCAGCAGCAACTCAGACTGACAGCTCATTGGCTCATTTGGATCACGTGCAGCCTGGAGCCGGACGCTCCCCAGGGCTTTACCGTATTAAAGGCATACTATGCAACATTATTCAGTTAATTAATGTGTTCCATAACGTTTTGGATATTTAAATGAGTCATTTCAGGTCGAACAAAGGTTTTCTCGGCCGCCCTGGTGGTCTGTAGGGGAAATACCGCACTTGCAATTGCAGGAGCCCTCGGCCCGCACCCACAGGCTCAGAAGTCTCGTGCATCGCGAGAGTCGGTCTTCCTTTACGGCGAGAACTGCTACACGCCCCCAGTGAAAGGCATGCTCGTTGCTAGCGCAGTGGCGATATTTGTGCAGTTATCATGGCGCAGTAGACCTGGTGATTCGTTGCGTTCGCCTGTCTGCTAAGCTCAAAACAACCGCGCCTGGCTTGACGGAGAAACCAGGAGAACAGCTGAGCATATTTACGACAGTGCACTTTTACTTTCGGCCTCTGGGGGGAGCCTCGCTGGAAAATAAACACCGGTTGCATAGTATACCTTTAACAGGAGAAGACGCGCAAGTTAAGTTAGACACTGTCTTTGGATAATGTGCAGTAATTTATAAATGTTTCAAATCAGGTTGGGCCCAGATTAGCCAGCAGGTGGGTCCGGATCCGGACCGCGCTCTGCTAATCCGTGACCTCTGACCTAGTGGTCAGAGCAGTGCGTTTGTGCTCTGAGAAGGTTGCAAGTATCCGGTCCGATCCCCACAGCTTCCACTCTGGCTCCCTGAGCCAAACCCTTATACCCCCACACTGCTCCCCAGGCGCCACACAGTGGCAGCCCACCGCTCCCCAAGGGGATGGGTTAAATGCAGAGAGTTAATTTCCCCCACTGTGGGACAATATAAACATTTTCCATAAGGAATTGAAAACGTCTTTGTCTTCTCTGAAGAATTTTTTTATTATTATTTTTTTTAAAGCCACTGTTGTACAGGATTTTATACACATGTGCAATCAGTTTATTATTTGTCAGAACACATGTGAAAGATGGTGGCTGGTGGAGTTTTCTCCAGGGGCGGCTATAAATTCAAAATAGATGTATGACAACAACCAATCAAACATATACTAAGTTATCACGTCAGTATATTTATATGAATGCCAAAAACTGTATATTGGTTATTTATTCTCCTGGTGCAAAGTATTTATATTATCAAAATAATTTTACAGTACAGAATGTTATTTGTTTATTTATTGTTTTACCTTTCTACGATTATGTTATTTTTATATACTTGTCCAAGGTCAACATTTGTGTTACCACTTTTTTTTTTATATCTTTCTTTTGCTGTAACACTAGAATTTTCCCCATTATGGGACAATAAAGGGATTTTCTATTCTATTTTATTCTATTCTATTCTAGGTTTACTTTTTTACGCCCGAACCAACTCCTGCAAAAACTCCTATTGTAGACTTTATTTTTTTCCTTAGTCTGCTGGTTGATGATAAGGTCAGGCTTGTCTGGTCCCAACTCTTTAACCAGGATTTTCTCCTCCATTGTTCTTCTGGCAAACGGGTAGATAAATAAGAATCTCACCGAATTCGGTGGAAGCTGCATCTCGCTCGTTACGTTCGCCATCGTCCCTCTAATTGTCTGCACCTGCGCATTGGGTGCAGAAGCCTGTTAAAGGGCAGTATTTTCAGCGCCCCAAGACCATAAAATTCTGAGACGCTGATTGGCCATTAAATTATTAAATTGACCTAGCAATAGTACATGATTGGCAGATTCTCTGCACATGTGGGGCAGTCTGATCAGCGCCCCAAGACTGAGACGGTAGGAGTCTGTCTGTGGAAATCCACAAATAAATGACAGTAGGTAGGGAAATGTAGTTTATATAATTAGTTTTGCTTATAGGTACACACTCTAGAGAGTAAAACTGACATTTATGAGTTAATTTCTAAAAATATATTTTACGTTTCTCTCTTATCAGGGAGGGCGGTGCCCCAGCGCCCCCAATGGGCCGGCCGCCACTCGTTAAAGATGTGTGTTATTATTCATCCAAGTCAGTTTGTATTTGATAAAATCCCAAAAAGAATGCACTCCTGTTTGCAGTCAAAAGGAGAAAATATTAAACGTTGGGAAATACTTCATAAAGAACAGAAATTATTCGATGACATTCGTTACTCAGTGCATTGCTGGACTATAAATAAGCCACATTTTTCCTTTTTTATTTTATGTCACCGACTGACTGACGTGAACGCGAGCTGCAATTAGGCCTGCTTGGATCTCTTTACTTTTTTTTCCTGTC
Source organism: Cyprinodon tularosa (assembly GCF_016077235.1). Taxonomy (NCBI): domain Eukaryota; kingdom Metazoa; phylum Chordata; class Actinopteri; order Cyprinodontiformes; family Cyprinodontidae; genus Cyprinodon; species Cyprinodon tularosa. The sequence goes on along the minus strand of NW_024039466.1, from coordinate 44,393 downwards.
ACACCTCCAGCCAACCAATGTGCCATCAGTTAACTCTCAGCTCCCTTTGAGTATTTGTCATGAATATTTATGTGTTCCTGTCAAAAACAGCCTGTGGAACGGCGGCGGAGGAAGGCTGATTCACCTGGTCATGTGTTCACAGCTGGTGCACAGGGATCCATAAACAGATGCGTCAGCTGCAGAGCAAGGAAGGATGTAATGGTTTCATCTCCGTCATTTTAAGGTTTTGGCTCCAAGGTATTCGTCTTAAACCTCCTGCTATGTGTTCAAAGATGGCAGCAAATGTTTGGAAATAAACCAGAGGATAAAACTTCTTATCAGCATGCTTTTAAAATCTATATAGTTTCTATTTATGGATTAATTTTTAAACCTTTTTTGTATAAATGATGAAAAGATAAACATAAAATCCAATTAAAAGGTCATAATAAATATGGTTAAAACCCCTTTTAAAATATATATTGTTTTCTTTTACTTTCTTTAATTCTCTCTTCACAACATTGTCAAAGAGAAAATTAGTTTCCTATTGATGGCAAGTTCCCTGTAAGCACTTAAAGCCAGAAAATGATTCATCCTTTCTCTCCCATTGCGATCTTTATGTATTTTTAGTTTCAGTAACGCCGTCTGACTCCAAAGTTGCACCCCGTTTTAGAAAAGTGACATTTCAGGATGAAGGGATCTGACAATGTTAGATATTGGAGATAGAAACCTGTTTTGCTTTGTGGTGTTTGAGCTTCTGTCTGGTATGATACGATATCAAATTTGCATGTTTTTCCCTAACTGTGGTTGTAAAAGTAAAAAAAAAACCAAAACTGCAATTGTATTCCAGAAAAGTTATCAGTATTTATTTATTTTATTATTTCTGACTTTTAGTGAGCTTTTTTTATAGGGAAGTTTATTTACCCCTTGCCCTTATGTTTCTTAGGCTGAAAAGAGAGTCTAAATTTATCAGTGGATTTCTGAGAACATATTTTTCAGTTGCATAAGGATGGAGTTTGTGTTCTTAAGACCAGAACTAGTTGTAACTTAACTCTACTAAACAGAACATTTAACATACAGGATGTTGAATGAACACTGGCAGTGCTCCATCTTTATGTAGGATAAAAAGTGCCAAAATTAAATAAATAAATACAGCATTAAATAAATAATTAAATGTGTCAATAATTAATTAAACGTGGAATTAAATAAATAAATGAGTCATTCATTAATTAAAACCACGTCACTAATATAAAGTGCCACAATTAAATGAATAAATACAGCGATAAACAATTAATTAAATGTGTAATTCATTAAATAAATACGGAATTAAATATATAAATGTGTAATTAATTTAATAAAATACGTCTTCGTTTTATAAAAAAAAATAATATATATAATTATTTCATGGTCCTGTGTCACAGTGCATCGAAACCATTAAAAGAATCTGTCAAACTCACCCATCAAAGTTAGGGGGCGGGGTTAACGCGAATCGAGTCTCTGTAATCGATTTGCTTCGCCTTAATGTGCAGGGCGACCAATCAGGTGTTAGATAACCGCCCCCTAACTTTGATGGGTGAGTTTGACAGATTCTTTTAATGGTTTTGATGCACTGCGACACAGGACCATGAAATAATTAAATGCACACTGAAATAATTATATAATATTTTTTTAATAAAATGAAGATGTATTTTATTAAATTAATGACACATTTATATATTTAATTCCTTATTTATTTAATGAATTACACATTTAATTAATTGTTTATCGCTGTATTTATTTATTTAATTGTGGCACTTTATATTAGTGACGTGGTTTTAATTAATAAATGACACATTTATTTATTTAATTCCACATTTAATTAATTATTGACACATTTAATTATTTATTTAATGCTGTATTTATTTATTTACTTTTGGCACTTTTTATCCTCCATACATCTTGAGATTGGTTACATTTTTTCATATTCTGTTCTGTCAGACATGAAAATCTTTTACCTTTCAAGTAAATTTGCCGTTTTGAATCCCACATCGCTAATCTACGTGAATATTTTAGATCAGATGAAGGGAAAAAAATTTCTGAGTTGAGAATGTGTCTGCACATGTGAAAGAAAACTGGATTTTAAGAAAAATTAAATCATTTGTTAGGATTAAGCAAGATTATTAGCAAATAAAAGTGCTGCAGGATTGGATTGTGCTGATCATCGCACAAGTTGCAAGCCGACATGAGTGCAAACAAAAGTTGGACCAGTGATTTGGATGCTTGGACTTGGGCAGATGTTGAGGGAATCAGCTTGAGAAGGTTCGAGTGAAAATAAGTCTGTGAACCACTGAAGTAATCTTGTTTACCCAAAATTTTTTGAGCCACTGTATTTTTTACTGTATCCTTTTGAGCCACCTTCTTCAGCATACAGCTGCCAAATATACAGTGATATCAGTTTGCATTACAATCTAATGCATGCTCGTCCAATAAAGGTCTGGCACATGCTAAACTCTGACAAACTCTACTGGTGTGTGCGTTGCGCCTTGTCTGAAAAGCCCGTTAACATCAGCTTTAAGTTTAGCTAGCTCTGCGCTCACTACTTGATGAATAGTATATGATCGAACTACGCCAGCAGTAGGGTTCCCTTAAAAAACGGAATCGTATTCAGAAATAGAAGTATCTGTCCCCGTATTTAGTGGAAAAGGAACGCACTTTGTCCCGTATTATTGTGAGTGTAAAAAAAAAAATAGGGATGCACAATATAATCGGCCCCCTATCGGTATCGGCCTTAAAACTGAATATCGGACATCGGCCACCCCACCGATATTTAACCCGATATTTGATCAGCTTCTGAGTTTCTAAAGTCTAAAAAAAAAAAAAAAATACTACTTCTTCTTCTTCCTCAAAAACTTCTTTTTTACAGACTTAAAAACTTCTAAAGACGAGGGAAAAAATATTGATACATTAAAATATCCCAATATCTTCATATGCTGATATATTGCCATTTAAAAACACCATATCAATCTCTTTTACTAATGAAATATTGCTATATGTCATCGTTATGCTACGAAATCCCCCGAAAACTCACGAAATGTTGCCACATTTTTATATGTTGATATATTGACGCGGTATCGATCTACTTTACTAACAAAATCTCACAAGAATTTGCAAAACATCACGAGAGTTTGTAACAGAACGATGAAATTTCACGAGATTTTGAAAGTAAAATAGATCGATACCGCGTTTTTAAAAATCAATTTGATATCAGCATATGAAAATATATTTGAGTTTATTATTTTTCAAAGTGTCAGAAATGGATAACAAAACTGCTATTTTCATTGACTACTTATTTTTGTCCAGCTTTAACATCGGCATCGATATCGGTTATCGGCTACATGAGTTTTAAAATATCGGCATATCGGATATCGGCCAAAATCCCAATATCGTGCATCCCTAAAAAAAAAAAGTAAAAAGCTAATGGAAAATGAAGAACCAGGGCACGTTGGATACTAAACTTATGGTAAACTTGTTCCTGGGCCTTGTCCTGCGTTTTCACTGAGCTGACAACATATATGTAAAGATCCAGGATCCCTTCAAGTGTTGCTCACAGAGAAGATAGCGGCAGACAACAGAGTAGCAGCACTTAAAGACAAACAACTCCTCACTGCTGCAAGAGCTATGAGGAAATACAAGTGGAAAAAGTAGGTTATTGCCGCATAATGTGGCATTGAGCTAATGATTTTTGTTTTTCCATTTTGCAACTGTAGCCTACAGTCATTAGCCTGGGTGCCAGTCCGAACTTAGTCCCGCCCACAAGGTTTGAGTTCGGGGAAGTTCGGTCTGGCACTGCTCCATAGTAGCGCGAGTATGATCGCCCACTGTCAGGCGATCCAATCAAATTGTCAGGGCGGGCTTTATATGATGATGAACAGATGATCAACAGTAACGTAATCAACCATGTGACCAAAGCGCGCTTGGGTGACAACAACAATGGCTGCCGCTGGAGAGTTGGGGTGAGTAGATTCTGCTATTAGGTCTGTTCTAGAAGATATCGACAGCAAATTAATTTTAAAAGAGGAGCAGAGAAACGCGATCAAGGCTCATCTTCTTATTCTAGGCGCGCAACTGCACGCTTTGATTTTTGTTGACAACAACTATGCGTCGCTTAACATACGTCACGCACTCCGTTGCTCTTATTGGTTGTAGGTCCATCCAATTTAGTGCAGAGGCATTTTTTTTCCTGGTTCGTTCGAAACACGCCTCATAATCACAGCTCTATGGAGCAGCATCAGACTCAGATTCTGACTAGAATTGAGTAGGACTACGTCAGGCTATACAGTCATTGCATTTAAAGCACGAATATGTTTACAAGTTTGCACAAGTTCTCTGTTCCACCAAAAATGTGCACTATTTATACATTTTTTCATATTCATTTTTACAGTTTGGAGTTAAGCGGGACAGGCTTAAGTTTGTTCATTTGTATTAAAGTGAATTGCTGGATAATAATTTGTTTTTCATGTCACTCACAAATATTCATCTAAATTAATGCAGAGTTGAGTCAAATAGTTAAAGGCGATCGGGTCACATGTCTCTCTTTTTTTTTTTTTTTTCAGGTTATAAGGACCAGTACTCAAGTAGAAGGGGGGGATGAAGGGGATGTCATCCCCCTTCTTAAAAAATCTTGAAAATCATCATCCTCCTTCTTAAATGATCATCTCCCATACCATCCCCTGTGATATTTTATTACTGATTGTGTAAAATTTCTAATATATAATAACAGTAATAGCAATAATATTACCCTTTCAACATTTGGTGGACTGTGGGTTTACGAGGAGCCTGAGCAAAATAAATCAAATCAAATTAGTGGCCTACATGTGACTCTGTTAATTAGACTCACATGTCTGTACAAAACTTTTGCATTCTGGAAACTTCTTACAGCTTGCTTGCGGAGCCTCCCTGCATCGAGAAACCTTCCCTCAGTAACCAACGTCCACACCAAAGGTTGTTGTTGCGTAGCCTGTTTGCAGAACGTATGGTGTTTCCATTTTGCATAAATATTATTTATTTAACTTTATTATAGCAGGAGATTAAATTGGTAGAGTAGCAGCCAAATCCAAATGACCCTTCCCAGTCAAAATCCAGCCGAATGGCTCCAAAATCCCCTCCAACTTCCGGCCACTGGCCTTCTAATGGTTGTGCACATTTTTTTACTCTAACCCTTTCCCTGAATTAAAAGGATTTCTTTGCGAGGTTTAAGGTTTCAAACATTTGTTGTGTTCCTTAACTGAATTTTGGATCGTGGTTTGATAGCATAAAACTAAGATCTTCTAAAGGGGGTCCGTGACCCCTAGAGGGTCCACAGAGGTACTACATGTGGGTTGTGAAAGTTTTGGTTGATCAGACTTTTTTTTTTTTATATTCCCCCCTGCAATTTTTTTCCACTAATTGAAATGTCTTTAAATCCACATTAACATTAAAGACACTGTGTTAAACAGACAAATGGAGGCAGAAGACGTCTTTCAGTCACATTCAGCGACACACAGGAGCTCTTTCAAGCTGGGCACCGTTTCATTCACAACACCTGTCCCATCAACCAGGAATCAGAAATACTTTAATAATCCCAGGGAGGGATTACTTTAGTTACATTACTCCATCTGTAATAGAGTGACTATAGGACCAGTTTGATTTAACACAATTTCATACAATATATATAATTAGGGGGTCCCCGCTCCATCTAGCCATCAGTTTGGGGGTCCTTGGCCTGAAAAACTTTGAAGACCCCGGCTCTAAAACATAAAACCAGCAGAATGATGTGTTAGTCACCCTGCACTGGTTACCCCACTCCCTCTTGTAACTGGTGAGGCAGAGAGATTTGTGCTGTGGGGCCTTCTTAAAGACATGAAAGGAAATGCTTTCCCCAGCGTTGATAACCTTTGGCTGGTCTTTCTTAGTGGTGGAGCTTAACAGCCTTATTTATAAGCAACAACATTTTTGTTGATAGTGTTTATCCAATCTTTGTAAGATAATCGGTGCTGCTGGGGCAGTTATTTGGGTTCTCTCATAGTGTTTCATGAGTGGCTACAGGCTTCCAGGAATTATGTGTCTTGTTTCGTACCCCTTGAATGTTTAAACATTACAAGCACAAACCTATCTGATAGACTTGCACAAAGTAGTGCATAAGTGAGAAGGGAAAGGGAAATTGCTTTTGGTGTGATTTATTTTACAAATGTAAATCTGAAAAAATGGGCATGCATTGCTCCAACCTACTTTAGCATTTTTTTGTTTTTAAATAGCTAAAGTTCAGCCAGAATAAACAGAGAGTCTGTCTGAGCATCAGTTCTCCAGTCTTGGGACAAATTCTCAATTAGATTTAGGTTTGCACTTTGACAGGGCAGTTCTATCACTTGATTGTAGCTCTGGCTGTTTGTTTAGGGTCTTGCTAAGAAGGGAGCCTCTGCACCAATAATGGGTTTTCCTTTAGGATTGCCCTGTATGAAGCAAATTTCATCTTCCTTCCTGTTTCCATTGCTAAACTCCCCCCTCATCCTGGTTCTTAATCCAGCATTTATACCGTACCGCCGTCTAGTAATGAGGTAAAGTAGTTTGTTTTACTAGATTTTATTAGGGAATGTTAAAGGTGAGATGAATTCAGCACATCAGTCATGATTTTTGTTTGTACATAAGCAATAAAGCCATATCTTCTTTTTTGTTCTACTTGACAGTTTAGCACCAGTTTCTATGGAAGAGGATTAGGGCCACTGAAAAAAAAAAAGTTTATTTTATTTCAGTTTAACATGGGAAAAAAGTCAGAATTCTGACTTTAATCTCAAAATTCTGACTTTTTTTCTCAGAATTCTGACTTTAATCTCAGAATTCTGACTTTTTTCTCAGAATTCTGACTTTTTTTATTGTCAGAATTCAGTCAGAATTCTGAGATAAAAGACATTAAAGTCAGAATTCTGACTTTTTTCTCAGAATTCTGACTTTAATCTCAGAATTTTGACTTTTTTATTGTCAGAATTCAGAGAAAAAAGTCAGAATAAAATGTAAAAATCAGTTAACTTTTTTTTTTTCCACTGGCCCTAATCCTCTTCCATAAGTTTCTGTCAGATTCCAATAAAATTACATTAAAAAGCAGTTTGTGCTGTTATTATTTGAACACATTTTCTCTCTATTCATAACAGACTCTTAGAAATAGCAGTTTCTCTTTGTTTATGTTTCAAGGTTTAATTTTATTTTTGCAAATCTTTTTTTTTTTTTTTTTTTATAGCTACAGCACTTTATTTTCCATTAAGAAGGCGCTGAGAGACGTTGTTATGACAAACGGGTCATTAAGGAGGTGTGGGCTTTCAAAATCTCTAATCAACATGATTATCTGTTCTTACTCCCCCCCCCCCCCCCCCCCCCCCCAAGGTTTATTCTGAAGAGCGTCTTTTTAAAAAGTGTGCAGCATTAAGTATAGCTACAGGGTAATTTTCCCCCTTGCTTGTTCAGAGTTATCAGATAAATATCTGGTGAGATGACAGGTTGTGGTAAGGTTTCTCCACTCATTACTCATTTCCCTTTTTTTTTTTTTCTCTGTTACCCTGTTTGTTCACAGATTAGTCAGATGCTTGGAAATGAGCTGAAGTTCGCCGTCCGGGAGCCGATTGGGCTGAGGTGAGACCTAAAAACCTCTTTGACTTCAAATCTTGTGTTAATTTTGGGATGGATCTGTAATGGGATGTTTTTCCTCTTAGGGTGTGGATACTCATCTCTGCTGTGGGTTTCACAGTAATGGCTGTAACAGTAAGTAATTGTTTCATTAGGGGAATCATATTTAAATGTAAAATCATTTAGGCTTAAACATGTATATAAATGTACTCTTTATCAGACAATATTATCCCAAAATTTAGGAAATTTTTAGGGATGCACGATATAATCGGCCCCCTATCGGTATCGGCCTTAAAACTCAATATCGGACATCGGCCACCCCACCCATATTTAACCCGATATTTGATCAGCTTCTGAGTTTCTAAAGTCTAAAAAAAATAAAATAAAAAACTATTTCTTCTTCTTCCTCAAAAACTTCTTTTTTACAGACTTAAAAACTTCTAAAGACGAGGGAAAAATATTGATACATTAAAATATCACAATATCTTCATATGCTGATATATTGCCATTTAAAAACACCATATCAATCTCTTTTACTAATGAAATATTGCTATATGTCATCGTTATGCTACGAAATCCCCTGAAAATTCACGAAATTTTGCCATATTTTTATATGTTGATATATTGATGCGGTATCGATCTATTTTACTAACAAAATCTCACAAGAATTTGCAAAATATCACAAGAGTTTGTAACAAAACGATGAAATTTCACGAGATTTTAAAATTAAAATAGATCGATACCGCGTTTTTAAAAATCAATTTGATATCAGCATATGAAAATATATTTGAGTATATTATTTTTCAAAGTGTCAGAAATGGATAACAAAACTGCTATTTTCAATGACTACTTATTTTTGTCCAGCTTTAACATCGGCATCGATATCGGTTATCAGCTACATGAGTTTTAAAATATCGGCATATCGGATATCGGCCAAAATCCCAATATCGTGCATCCCTAGAAATTTCTATTTAAAAAAAATGAAAATCTGTGTTTTTTTCGTTATCTTCTGCAGGCCAGTTAGTTCTACGTCAGCCTGAACACCTAAATTCGGCCAATCATATATCAACGGTCATCTGTCAATCAATTTTTTTCGGTCATAGCATCTTGATTCATATGTTGCAGCTAATATACGCAACGGTTGAAATCAGAATCCTTTCCTTTCCCATTGAGTTGCGTCCCAGTGTTCACTGGGATGGACGTCTGTGTCTTCGGCAGGCGTAGAGCTAACAGAACTGGCAGCGTTGCGAGGCAAGGGCTCAAACATGTACGGCTGGAAGCCTTCTACACCAAACCAAGCTTCTGCCGCCCTGGCGTCCTCTTCCACAACATCTTCGTCCCCGCTTTCCTCCTCTAAATAAAAAATGGATGACGGAGGAGACTCATCCACGACCTCCGACACTAAACTCTCCTCCTCTTGCATGTTTCCACTGTCCATAGCGTTCCTTGACAGCGTCGTTTCTAAGTCACCAATTTAAATTTCACCGTTGGAACAGCCAATTCCCTACAACTTTAAGTGTTTAAAAGTTTGAATTAAAATATAAACAAAAAGGAGGCTTTAGTCCCAAAGTTTTGGGAAAAAAATGCATCATTTTGAAATCTATCTATCTGCAGATTCATTTCCGCTCTATAACTGAGCATTATGTGGACACATAACTCCCTCTTGTCAGCCTTTCTATCATATCTCAATATCCTCACTGTTCTGGCCCTGAACAGTGACACTGACTCATGAACTAAGAGGCTGTTGGAAGCACAAAATGCTACTGTGTTGACATGACAGAGCTGTGTTCTGCTTTTCTTTTTCCCCACACAGGCTCTGGTGTTTCCCAACCAGCTCTATGAGGTTGTTTTTGAGGAGGAGCTTTCCACAACAAGCATCTCCGTCCGCCTGTACGGAGCAGCTTTGCTCAGTAAGTTAAAAAATTTCCCAAATCTCACAAAGGCACCCGACAGGCAGCCGAGGTCCCGTCATGCACAGCGAGACATGAATGCTTTCATGTTACTGGAACACGGCGTTTTAACATTTATTTATAAAAATGCTAAAAATATGCACTGCTCAACTGCTTTTTGCAATAATGCATTCATTAGAAGTGGCACACACTCTTCTTTCAGATATGACTTAAAGAGCTTTCTTTCTGCAGGAAAAATCTCTCCTTCAGGCTCTGAACAGATGCGGTTTTAATCTGATTCAGTTCAGTTCTCCATGAAGGTACGCTGGAGGCAAGGAGGGCAATTCTCTGGAATACTAACCTAATGCTTCACTTGCCTCTTGTTACCGTGGCTTCATATGTCAAGTTTAAATCTGGGGGGAATTTGGTGGGAGATGCGAAAGGTTTGGAAGCTCAGACAGAAAGGAAATGTACTCTGCTCCGTTTCATTTTTGCAGCTCGTTTACTCTCAGCTCTGTAAATTGAGGTCTATTTATTTTTATATTCCGGGTGTTTTGTACCTTGGTCCTTGACAGGCGACAGACATTGATTATAAATAAGCCAGGTAATTATGCTGTTTGCGCTTTGCTCTGCTCTTAGGCTGAATGTGTTTTATAGATAGGCAGCAATCATTTTAATGGGCCTTTTTTTGAGACGGGGGGCCGTCAGTCAGGCGATTAAAAGGCTGTGATGGTAGAGAGGAGCTTATAATGATTAAAGGCCAGGTAGGGCGAGAGGGAGATAGAAAGAGATGTGTGCAACCAAAGACTGTGCATATTTCACAGCAAAGTTGTAAACCCATTGAGAGTGAAGCTGAACATTTGTCAGAATTCCAGCACTTTAACCCTATAATGCCAAATATATCATATTTGATTCATACGGTTTCTGAAATATTTTGCGTCTGACACCTTTTGCATAATTTAATGGTAAAAACTTTGCTCAAAATTCTATTGTACACAATCAGATATACTTGATAACAGAGGGCAGAAGACTACACAAAAATTAATCTTGACTTATCGCATAGTAATAAATTATTAATATCAAAAATGTATTTCTATTTTTTCTTTTTACATATTTTGTTAAAAGGCCAAATAAGGACTTCAAACCAAAAAAAAAGTAATTTTCTGCTTTGTTTTATTCTTGGATCGGGCTTTAAAGGGTTAATAACTTTGTCCGACTTCTACGCTAAAGCAAAAAACAATCCACTGGACTTTGTTTCCATTTTTGAAGACGTTTCTTTTCCCATCCAGGAAGATTTTTCAATTCAAATTGTCAGAAATAGCGTTGAGTTGCAGGTTTTATACAGCAGCCCAACAAAGCCTTGTTTTTGTTTAGACAACATGCAAATTGGAACGGACGAACGGGTCCCCCCCTTTGGAATGGGGGTCGTTTTACTTATTTTTTTTTTCTGCAAAGCCCCATACCTGTCTGTCAACAGTCTGTCAACAGTGTCCTGTCTGGCAATGTGGCAATAAGAATAATTGTATTGATGCCAAAAAGAGCCCAACAGATTTTAGTTTCACAAGTTGAGCAGTACAGCTATCGCCAGTGTTCCGCTTGTTTCATGCATATAAATTGCTTTATTATAATTATGCAGGGAGTTTTACAGATTATATGGGCACTGCAATAAAAATGGAATCGAATAGGAAAAAATGGAGAAAAGAGGAGAGAAAGAGGAGATAGAAAGGAGATAATGATATAACAACTGTCTATGTCTCTTAAAAGGGGGTTGTTTGCCTGGCTGAATGGGCGAGGTCTTTTGTTCCCCTTTAAAGGGATTGGGGTTGCGATGATAGTGGGAAGGGATCAACTCAGAAATAAGAGATTCACCTGTAAGACTTTTCTCTCTAGGTTCCAGTCTCTGGTCATTAAGCTTTGACTTGTAGATAACAATTTTTCCGGATTTAAATTTCTGTAGTATTTACATTAGGAGCAGAGAGACATCATGCTGGATTACGTTAAAGCAGACATAACTGTTCAGCAGAATGCCAAGACAGGGTTCCTGCAGGTCTTTAAAAAGTCTTAAAAGGCATTGAATTCTTCAAAATAAAACTAAGGCCTTAATTAGAATTAAAATGTCTTAAATCTTTCATAGTCTTTCGTAGGTCTTAACTTTTAAAACATCATAAGTAGGATTATTTTTATTACAATTTATCTTTGTAATCTAAATAAAACGTAAAATTGACAATTTCTTTGGTTCCGTCCCGATAGCGGAACCAATAAAGGAATAGTACACCCAAAACATGATTAGCCTTCATTTTCCACTCACCCCCATGCTGAACAACACTCTGGAGTACTTTTTTGATATCTCAAATGCATCTGGAGATCTGGGAGGCTTCTTGCTGTCTGCTGACATTCAAATAATGGAGGTCTATGGCGCCCGAGGCAGAAAGGTCCATAAAAGTCCACAAAAAACGTGTCAATATTCCTCCATACTGCTCGTCCAATGTATTCCAAGTGTCCTGAGTGGGTAGCATCCAGAATTTACTCGAAACGAAGTAATTTAGTATGTTTTTGGAGCATAAACAGTAGTGTATAGGATTTCCTAAAAGCGCGTTCACGAGTCTACGGAAACCGCGGCAGACCAAACCAGATGAAAGTGCGCATTCAGCTCGGCAAAGAACTCATGCTCTTCCTCAACACTGAAGTCCTCAGACATTTTTCTTTCGTTGTTTCTTTCTTTGCACAGGTAAACAGCACATTTCTTCTTCTACGCTTGCATTATCGGCAGAGCAGACGCTGAATGCGCACTTTCATCTGGTTTGGTCTGCCGTGGTTTCCGTAGCGTCCTGAGCGCGCAGGCGCGCGCTTTTAGGAAATCCTATACACTACTGTTTATGCTCTAAAAACATTCTAAATGACTTCGTTTCGAGTAAATTATGGACGCTACCCACTCAGGACACTTGGAATACATTGGACGAGCAGTATGGAGGAATATTGACACGTTTTTCGTGGACTTTTATGGACCTTTCTGCCTCGGGCACCATAGACCTCCATTATTTGAATGTCAGCAGACAGCAAGAAGCCTCCCAGATCTCCAGATGCATTTGAGATATCAAAAAAGTACTCCAGAGTGTTGTTCAGCATGGGGGTGAGTAGAAAATGAAGGCTAATCATGTTTTGGGTGTACTATTCCTTTAAAGCATTGTTGCGGCCGGGACATTTGGGAGATGCACCATAAAATTTTTGTCTGGAAAATATGAGCAAGTGTAAATGTAACCAAGATTGTCTCCAGCCAAGAGTTTCCTCCATGGCTAAAACCAGGGAACATACATGAGGCTCAGTGGATTTAGTGCAAGAAGTCATTCAAGCTCAGAACGATGGGAATTAAGGCAGTGGAGTCGCACATGCGAAGCACGAAACACAAAGCGTCAAAATGGAGTGACCGAGAAACAGCCGGTATTTCTCAGTTTAGTTCCACCCTTGTCTCTGCAACGCCTCCACTTATCCCCAAATCAAACATACTAAGAAAACCATACAAAGAAAAATAGCTGCAAAAAAGACTTAGCACTGGTTATGTTGGGGCTTTAAAACTGATTTGTTTTGTTCCCTGCTAAAACAAAGTTTGTGAATTCAGTTAAATAATTGTTAAAATATATCTGTCATTTGTGTGTTTTTAGCTTTCTTCCTGTATGGGAAGCTTTTCAAAATGTGAAACGTTAGTGCAGTGGTTTATGTTAAAATAAACCTTTGGGTTAAGTTGTCGCAAGCAGGTTTTTCTTGCGTTTCTTGGTCTTAAATTTTTATTTCAAGTGGCATTAAAAAGTCTTAAAAGGTCTTGAATTTAACTCGCCTTATGCTGTAGGAACCCTGCAAGAACAAAGTTTGTCCCTTGAAAGACTCAGCATACAAAGGGATAGAACAGAGAATAAGCCTTCTTGTTATCTGCTGAAAGTCTTGGTCTCTCTTACAGACCGAATTAATCAGATCTTATCGACTGACATGGGGGAAAAAAAAAAAAAAACTTCAACAACTTCATGCAGAAGAAATACTTTTACCAGTTTGTTTTTCCTCCTTTTTCTCCTTATAGTGAGAACTGTAAGCTAGGAAAGGCCAAAGAACTTCCACTACCGGTTACAGTATGTTTACCTGATCTTGGAATAGTTCAAATAACTCACAGAAGACATATTTTTCATACATTTTACTCTAGTAGGAGTAGCGATACTTTCTAAGAATATTAACTCAAGTAAAACTAGGAAATACGACACAGTAAAACTGCTCCCAAAAGTGGATTTTCTTTCAAAGTTTTACTGAAGTAAATGGAACTGAGTTTATGCTATTTACTTTCCCAAATGGAAAAGCCTTGTCAGCTCAGCTTCACAACTTGTATTATGATTTTGCTAATCATGTTTTCCTGTATTTCTGTTTGAAAAGGAAAATAAAAACATCCAAAATGTACCGCTGCTGTTTTGCTTTCAGTAAGAAAAAGCTATAAATGCAGCACTTTGAGGCAACATGTGAATCTACCGGCTTTGACCTCCATAAGGCCGGCAAGAGCCTAGATTCATTATAATAAATGTCAGCAGAGCTTCAGGGATTAGCAGAGAGGGAGGGGAATGTCTTGCAAGACGAGGTGCAGCAGTAGGGGTGAAGGATGGAGACTCATCTGCCACACAGATGGATCCTGGCAGGGAGAGGATGTCGTCCATCAGCCCTCCCACCTCGCTGCCCACCCCTCCTCCTTCCTATAGCATGCTAGCCTGTTGGTGGAAGGGAACGGAAAGGAACGTGGAATTCAACATGACAATTAAAGCAGAGGCTCTAAGAAGACCTAAATCTAATAAATGATGAACCATCATCCTTTGTACGCGTTAAAGATTATCAAGCAGCTTTAGCAGAACTGCTTTTTTCTGCTTAATGAAACGCAATTCCTCTTTGCTTTAGTTTTTATTCCCAAACCTCTAAACAATTAACCTATAAATTCTCTTTGCTTATATCTTTTTTCTAGGCTTGGCTCTCATTATGTGGAATGGTCTCTACACAGCAGAAAAGGTCATCATCCAGTGGACGCTGCTCAGTGAAGCCTGCTACTTTGCTGTCCAGTTTCTGGGTAATTAACACGTTCCACGGGTTAACGTGTGAATTCTTCTGTCACTATCAGACACGCTACTGCAAACCATTCCTTTTATTTTGCTTTGATAGACATTAGTACAAACCCCGTTCAGTGGGGTTTATCAGTTTTGGATATGCAGACAGTGCCCTCTGGTGTTAAACTTGGAGAATCACAGCTTTGAATCATTTTTTTTGAAGTCAGGTTTGATTTAAAGTTTGGTAACGCTTTCTTTCATGAGGGCAGCTGTACATCAGTAACCATGTAATAAGATGGTAATAATAAATAATAAATAACCATCATTAAATGTAATATTCAATTATTCATCTTAAAACATGTTTTTAAAATGCTTGTTACAAAATGTAATGTCATATTAAATAATAAAAATGGCATTTATTAAATTATTAAATGTCATAGAGGGAAATTACTATATGTATTTTTATCAATCTCCAGTTTGTGTTATTTTTATGTTCAGAAATGTTTGGATCCAGTGATGTAGAACATTGTAAAATCTCAGATAATCTCTGCTGTAATACGCTGGTAACAGCAGAAACAGGCTAATAAAGAAGGGCGGCTCTGTTTCAGGGAACTTCTCTAGAATCACTGGAGATGATTTAACAAAGGAAAGATATTTATAATGTAAGAAACATTATGGGCGGCCCAGAGCATCCTCTTTAGAGGACTGATACCACAACAGAGGCTCTTCAGTGAGGGGCTTCTCTAGAAGCAGTGGGTGAGAGGCAGGACATCCTTCCTGGCTGCCGCCTTTTAGACTCTACAACAATTCACTGAAGAAAATCCCTACAAGATTTTAGAATTTATTTTCCCTTCAGGATTTCTAAATTATTTTTAAATGAATTGAATTAATTTGAAATAACAGAGTAAAGTTGTGGAGCAGTTCAAGTCTAATGTGTTTATAAAGCTAATTTAAGAGCAATAAAACGCAAAAGCAGAGATTAAAAGTACATGAAGCCAATCCACTTAAGAACATCATCAACGGCTTGTCATGATTTTATCTAAAGCTCTGACCCACTAGCCTCGTGAGACCATCCTGATCTCGCGAGCTTTCAAGGTTTCACTCGCAGGTCAGTCTGGAGACTCTCCGTTAAAGAAAATTTGGAGCCGTTCACCAAACGAACGTCCAATCAGCGTTGGCTTTGAGGCGGGTTGAGGTGTGACGCAACGAGAAGCGCGACAGTTCAGTCTAAAGAACATGGCGGCTTCAGCCGATGAAACTAGCGTTAGCGTGGCTATCGAGCAAGTTTTATCGGAATTACAGAGTATTTTTTCACTGGAAGAAGAGCAAAACACTGCTCTGGAGGCTTTTCTCAGAGGAAAAGATGTTTTTGCTCTTCTCCCGACTGGTTTCGGCAAGAGTAGCCTGGCTTGTGTTTTCGTCGTCGCTCTGTTAGTACGTCATATGCTTCGTTGATCTGATTGGTTTATTTGGCCCGTCTATCACCAACATAGGCCAATCAGCTAACCAGTATTTTCGCCCCTTCCCAAAATTACTTCAACGGAAGGTTTCCAGATGGATATGCGGAGCAAATCCATCTGGCGGAGTCGGGTTAGTGACCCACATGCAGAAGAGAAAAAAGAGAGACCAGGGAAAGTTTAACAGGTTTTATTGAGAGTAGGTTGAGAGGAGTCCAGTGCTGCTCTGAACACTGTCGAACTGGGACTGAAAAGCGAAGGGGAAGATTCTGCGGTTAGTTCAGGCTCAGTGGGAAATTTGTGTCTTCGATTTGAAGAAGGGAATTAAGGCAACAGGACTCACATTTCCAGAAAAAGGTGTCTCTTGTTGAATCCAGTCGGTGTGGGTTGTTCCAGTGAATGACTTGCTCCTTGGAGGGAAGACAAACAAAAGCGCAACCCACACAAACTGGATTCCTAACACGGCTAAAAACTGTGCAGTTCAACATTTAATATTATTAAATAAACAAAACAACTACACATTAACCTAAACATGTCGTATCCTCTGCAGGAGCAGCACAGATGCATAGATAATGTGACAATCTGTTAAATGGAAAACTTTAGTTCAGTGCTGCAAAAATCTGCTCTTTATGAAAAGAAAGAATTTAGCCGCTGATGTTTAGATTTTAAAGTTTGTCACATGCTGCGTAGAAGATTCAGCTCAAAAAAGGACAAAAAACAGAACGTTGTGAACATCTTTGAAGACGCTCTGTTCCATCCTGAAAACATGCCAAGTTTGGGAGTCTTTTCTTCAGGGGGGAGAGAAGCTGGTCAAAGATGGAGGAAAGATTAAAGCTAAACTAAAGATAACTTTTAAGAAAACCACTTAGATGCTAATAATAGACTTAAGCTGGGCAGAGGTGCATATACTGCAGGGAAAACCGTAAACATGCAGTGAGGGTTACTGTAGGATAGATTAGATCAAAGCACAATGACGCGTTACAGTGATCCAAAAAAGGTTTAGATCTAAATTCAGTTGTAAAATCAGTTGTATGACTTTGAAATTGTTACTCAGAGTCAAGAGGAGGCCGTAACAATAACCTGGATCAAAGACCACCTGACAAACAATAATCAGTAAAGTTTAAAAAAAAAAAAATATTTTATTTCATAAAATAGCATTTTTTCTAAAAAAACAAAACAAAAATGAGTAAAACTTCCAATCTCTAGATGCACAATGCTGGAGGGACACACTGCAAAAAAAGATACTGTTGCTTTGATGGTTTTAATAAAATAGAGGTTTTTGGTTTGGATGTGACAAAAAAAACAAATGGATTATTAAACCATACAAGATATTGTGTTGCTATTGGAAGAGGAAAGGAAAGAAATATTTATATTGTCTAATTGCTATGGTTTTTTTTATTTATTTATTTCTTTATTTTCTTATCTGGTAAAAAAAAAAAAAAAAGGAATTTAAAGCTATTTTGGAGGATTTTCTCAAATAAAAGAATAAAAAAACACTTGTGCGAGAGCATGCAGGAGCCCAATATTCCTCGTGCACACTGTTTAAAAGTTGTTCTCATAGTTCATACAAGCTTACTGTGTCCAAACATCCGCGCTAACCCCTAAATCTCTCAATCACTATATAGAGCGGGGGATCCATCACTATATAGCAAACTCATTCAACTTACCGTTCGGACAGATGATCACTTCACTGTTGGTCCACTGCACGGTGCCTGCACCATCTTTGTTACTGTATTTTCGCGACTATAAGGCGCATATAAACGTATTTTTTTCCCTCAAAATGTGCGGCGCGCCCTATGTGTGTTGTTACTGCGGATGTTGTTGAGACCGCCATGAGAACGTTAAAGGGGGAAGTGTGGGCGTGGATGGACAGAAACTGCCACCTATGGTGATTTTTAAGAGAAAGACTTTTCCTAAACAGACTTTTCCAGCTGGAGTCGTTATTAAGGCAAATGAAAATGGCTGGATGGAGGAGGAGATGATGAAAGAGTGGCTGAGGGAGGTGTTTGTAAGGAGACCAGGTGGTTTTTTTCCACGCATCACCATCGCTGTTAATCTGTGACTCCATGCGTGCCCATCTCACAGCCGATGTGAAAAACATGGTGAAACAAATGAACGCTGTGCTCGCTGTTATTCCGGGAGGTCTGACAAAGGAACTTCAATTCGACATCGGTGTGAAGCGGCCGTTTAAAGAAAGGCTGCGAGCGGCGTGGGAGCAATGGATAACCGGCGGAGACCACAGTTTCAGGATAAGTGGAAGGCAGCGCCGGGCAAGTTACGCCACAGTTTGCGGATGGATTGTTGATGCTTGGACTAACGTGTCTGCTGGCTCTGTTGTTCGAGCTTTCGCAAAAGCCGGCATTATTTCCGAGGAGCCGCACAGCACGGAAAGTGACTCTGACAGCGAAGAAGGGGAAATTGGCATGTCTGATTTAGCGCAGCTGTTTAATTCAGAAACAGAGGATGATGACTTTGATGGGTTTGATTAATACTTTGTAATAAATACATGAATAAAGCACAATCATACTCAGTTTTGCGCCCGCTGTATTTTTAAATATGCAGTAGAGGTATTTAAACGAAGTAGAGGATATGTACCGGTATATAAAACCCGCGCCCTATAATCCGGTGCGCCTTATGTGTGTGTTAAATACAGAAATGGCACACTGAGACTGCGCCTTTTAGTACGGTGTGCCTTATGGTTGTGAAAATACGGTATTAGTCGCCGTTGTCGGTTGGCAGCAGCCTATAGCGACATTAGACCACTGTGACAGTATATCCCGTAATACTTTGTGAGGAGAGCTCTCCGTGCAAAGCATTCTGGGATATATCTGCCTCTTCTGAGGCCTTTCTCTTCTTCTCATACTCTTCGTAGACACTTTTTCTCTTATGACCCCTCGGCATTTTTCAAAGAACTGTGGTGAGAAAGGTGAGCTTCAATGACTGTCTGAAATCGTAGCTCACCACAGATATACGCCTGAAAGTGCGCATGAACAGAAAAAGATAGCTAACGGGACGAGCACTTAGGACTGTCTTACGTAAATGTATCACCAGAATGATTGACACTTAGGAGGTCCACTTATTCAGATGATCCACCTGGAAATAAAAGATCATCCTCTATACCTTTAAGGTGTAGAAAAACACTTTTTGGCAAAAAAACCCCCCAAAAAAACTGGATAAGATAAATTCACTCCTGAAAAAGACTTTTTGGATCTAATATTACCATAAAATAAATAAATAGAAATGGATTTAAAGAGGCATGAATAAGATGGAAAGTTAAATGGAATTTTCAAGATTAACTAAATAAACCAAACAGGAAAGTGTCCATTAAAGCAAAGCTAGATGGGGTTTTTTTTATGTATATGGAACAAGTTAGCAGACTGATCAATGTGTTTTAATCGATTTACACTTTATCCCTCTGGAATAAATCATTATTAAATAAACAATCCTTTATGGGAAGGGGTAGATATTTATTTAATCTGTGTGCCGTGCATTATAACCTTTATCTGTGTGTTTTGGTCAGTTAAATCATCATGCATGATTAAAATGTTTTCCCTTCTTCCAGTGACGTGCATCACCCTGATGGAGATCGGCATTCTGCCCAACGCCGCCATGCTCCTGCTCCTCAGTCGAGTTCTCTTCTTCGTGGTCACCATTGCTTACTATTACCACCTGGGCCGTAAACCAAAGAAGATGTGAGCCCACCTATGTGACACTTATGATGGGGGGGGGATGAGCTCAAATCACAGCTGAGATTTGGATGAGGGTCTAATTACTTTGTAAGCAAATGCCCTCATACCCCCTTTCTATGGGACCAAGCTTCCTGTAACCCCCCACCCAGGTGATATGAAGCTGATGAGCAGCGTCACATTTCTACCCTCACAAGAAGAAGAACCGTCGCCATGACACCGAGCTGCTCTTTAAACTGGCCTGTGAGGTCACATTCCTCCTCTGCATAGCTCCGAGCGCCGTTGTTACAAAGCAGGACCTTAGCAGTATGCTTGTAAGCAGCCACCTAGATGTATAATTTTTAAATGTACAGACTGCTTTATACCACCTGCTGATATTTCTGTACAGCTATATGATGTCCAGATGAAGTATTTCATGTTTTTTTATTCATCTAAATACTGTTTCCTTCCTCAAGCTCAAGAGTTTCTGCTACAACTAGCCTTAGCTTTATCTGCTAGAAGCCTGATAAACCGCCTGATTCTTATTGGATAATTACTGGGTGACTGACAGCGAACCTCATCATGACCTGCTGAAGACTTTCCTGTCCAGCAGCATGATGCGACCTTCATCTTCCTCGCTGTTCCTTTCAGTCAAGGCCAATTAATCGCATTACTATTAAGACAAAAAAAAAAAATACGTATTAGTTTCTAATTCTGTTATTTCTCAGGCTTTCTGCCTCAAGTTTTTCGAAGCACAACTAGATAATTGTCATGTTATGTGTAGTAAAAGAGAGACCGAACTGGTGTCTTTGCAGACTGTAAGGGTTGACTTTAACATGCGTGAAAATCTAACCTTTAATTTATAATTAGCGGGTCAAATCAACCCTGTTATGATCTCTTAGTAATGTAGCATAGTTTTAAATATTAATAACCATCACCATATCCATAGTTTTGCCTTAAAACAACTTTTTAGAACAGTGGTCAGCACTGCGCTCTACTCCTTGTATATATATGTAAATACCTATTTACTATTATGTGACGTTCTTGTGAACCAAACAGGGAACTTGTTCAGTATTAGTCAATGATACGGTTAATTCTGTTCTTAATTTATCTCACTTTTGTACCTATGTAAATGACGTTTTGTTATCTTTGCATGTGCTAAACAGTCATTTGCATCCCTGGTAAAGATTTATATAAAAGTTTGTCCTTTTTCAATTAAGCTCATTATGAAATCAAACATGTTTTAATAGGAAAAAAGTTCAGAATAAAAAAGGCGTAAATATAATAAAACTTCTGCACAAAACAAAGCTTTGAATTTATTATGTTTAAGACCAAAAACTAGAATCTGAAAGTTGAGATAAAAACCGATTTTCTTAATAATGCTAAACTTTTTTTAAGCAGATTTTTAACAGTGAGGCCCAAAAATATTCATAATGCAGGTTAAGATTTAAAATTATTTTCATTTTATCAAGAAGTTGTTTTCACCTGAATGATAACTTTTTAAAAAATGACAGAAAAGGAGTGTAGATTAAACAAATATTTTTACAATTTATTATTAAACATCTTTGCCTCCTTTTCATCATGAAAATGTTTAGCTCCTCCCTCAGATTCTTCATAATTAACCTCATGCTAGATCGGAATTTATAGAAAACTTTTTATACATCTTTACCAGGGATTGTATGCATATAGAAAAATGCTGTAAATCCCCCTAAAAAAATGTCTAACAGCCTGAGTAGCAGACCTGTAAGCCTAATTTATAGCAAAAGATCAACACAGACAGTCAAAGTACATGTGCCTAAACCAGATATAAATATTTATACATATTTCTACCTCTAAATTCTTGGCCAGGATGTTGGAAAGAAAACCTTGCTGAGGTTTTAGAAATGTGCTGAAAGCTCTTATTTGTCAACTCTGTCAAAGTCCATCAGACGGATGAGAAACGAAATGTTTGATAAGTTTAAATCCTCAAACATGAAAAAGGCGTTCAGAAAAGAAACGCGCTGAAGTCGTTCGGAGGTGGTCCACCATGTTTGCAGCGACCACAGAAGGGAGACGTCCGGAGGGGTTTTTGGTCAGCAGCTGCAGATTCAGCACTGAAGGAAATGTTCACCTTCCTCCCCCCCCCCCCCCACCCCCCCCCCCCCCATGTTCCAGCTCAGATAGGGAAGCTGAAACATGGGTGAGGTCTCCTGTACCCTTAAAAGGCAGCAATTATCTTTTTTTTCCTCAATGTTTAATTAGAAACTGCGCAACCGAGTAACATTGTGTTGGGCTAACCTAACACGGCTCACGCAGACTAGCATGATAATTAGGGAGTCGGATAAAAGTCCGTTTCCATCAGCGCTGTAGGCCTCAAGTGATCGGCCCTGCGAAACGTTTAAAGGTCTGTAAGGCAGGTTTATTTTTGGAGGGAACAGCAATTTTCCAAAAGGGAGGCAGCAGAGCAACTCTTTCATCTTAACTGGTGTTGCAAATTAGAGAAATGAAATTAGAAACTAGTCGTCTTAAAGTTTAAAAATAGTCACTCGATTCCCTCGTTCAGCATATTGTGTTACAGCATGTTCGGCATATCTGTTCAAACTGTAGCAAAGTGTTTCTTTATGTATATATGTGGGATATTGTACATGATAAATGAATTGTGATTGAATTCTGATTATTAGTTTGAAATAATAAAATACACGTTTATTACTGGAAGTTCTGAAAATGAAGTGGTTTTGTTACTTTCCCTGTCTGTCCAGTGGATGTACAGCAACAGCTCTGATGAAAAATTTTATCCCTCAAAAAAAATATGATATTCTGGTCTTTGTGAAACATTTCACTGGTTCTGTGAAGAAGAAATAAAACGAATATAGATCCAAAAAAGAAAGCTTCAATGAGGGAGGGTCTTTGGAAAGAATATAGTTTGTTTCGTTCTGAGTACAACCTCTATTGGTCCATGAAAGCATATCTCAACTCATCCAGCTCACATTTTCTAGTAAACTTATACAAAATTGTCAATTTCCTTGAGATGAAAATCAGAAACTTTCTTATTAACTTCCCAGAGCCCAACTACTGTAGTAGCCATTCAAAATGTCCCAACTTTCCTTGATGAACCTTCCTACAATTCCTTTATAAGCATCAATCTTTGTACTAAAATATTCTTTCTGTCAGGATTTGTGGACATTAAGATCTAAAGGGAAGCTTCATCTCCTGGTCAGACCCTGTAATTCAGTGAAGGATGGAGTCGGAGTAAAAAAACAGGGTTTCCGCTGGTCATTAAAAATCATTAAAAGTCATTAAATTATTTTTTTTTAAATGAAGCCCTTAATTGGGATTAAAATTCATTAAATGTGATTATCGTGGCATTTAAAATGCTTTATAAAAAAAATGTAAACGTTTATAAAAACAATTTTTCATCGGATATATCGCAATATATTTGCGCTTAACGGCTTCTGGTTGATCATAAAGTCGTATGATCGGAAAAGAAGCTCGAGGCGAGGCGGAAAAAGAGCTAGAGAAATGCAAATTAGAACCAAAGTGGTAGCTCGAAAACAAGGAAATCAAGACATGGCTGCAGCCTGTCGACAGTAGAGATGACATATATCCATCCATCCATCTTCCTCCGCTTATCCGGGGTCGGGTCGCGGGGGCAGCTGCTTAAGACGGGAGGCCCAGACTTCCCTCTCCCCAGCCACTTCTTCTAGCCCCTCAGGAGGAACCCCAAGGCGTTCCCAGGCCAGCCGAGAAACATAGTCTCTCCAGCGTGTCCTGGGTCTCCCCCGGGGCCTCCCCCCGGTGGGACGTGCCCGGAACACCTCACCAGGGAGACGTCCAGGAGGCATCCTAACTAGATGCCCGAGCCACCTCAACTGGCTCCTCTCGACGTGGAGGAGCAGCGGCTCTACTCCGAGTCCCTCCCGGATGACTGAGCTTCTCACCCTATCTCTTAGGGAGAGCCCAGCCACCCTACGGAGGAAACCCATTTCGGCCGCTTGTATCCGGGATCTCGTTCTTTCGGTCATGACCCAGAGTTCATGACCATAGATGAGGGTAGGAACGTAGATCGACTGGTAAATCGAGAGCTTCGTTTTTTGACTCGGCCCTCTCTTCACCACGACAGACCGGTACAGCGCCCGCTTCACGGCAGACGCTGCGCCAATCCGCCTGTCGATCTCCC
Source organism: Cyprinodon tularosa (assembly GCF_016077235.1). NCBI lineage: Eukaryota > Metazoa > Chordata > Actinopteri > Cyprinodontiformes > Cyprinodontidae > Cyprinodon > Cyprinodon tularosa. The sequence goes on along the minus strand of NW_024039466.1, from coordinate 20,552 downwards.
GCTCCCTTCTTCCCTCATTCGTGAACAAGATCCAGAGATACTTAAACTCTTCGAGGAGGAGATTACATTTATATAGAGTCATTGGTACTTGTTAGCATTAAAAATAGTTACTCATTCCTGTTTAAACCCTGAAAATAAAAAAAGCACGGCCAGGAGAAGGCGGGGGTCACTCCAGTGGCTGGAAGTTGGCTGGCGTTTAACTGGGAAGGGCCATTTTGAAATGCTGCTACTGTAATGCTTCACTCTGACATCACTGCCCATATATGGTAGCAGTAAAAATTTCTTTTATTCCTAGCTCATAATCTAAGAGCAAATTTTGACAAATTAATAATGAAAAAAATAAACTCGGTGTCCTGAATCTACATCTGTTGATTTATAAAGAATTAAATTTAAACAATGTTAAACAGTTAACCAAATTGCTCATAACGGAAACCAAATTCCCTTCAACATGTGAGAACAAGCAGATGAGCTGTTTTGTAAGCTTTTCTTTAGTTTTTTGTTTTCAGGTTGTGAAACATGTTTAAACTGGCATATCTACTATCTAACCCCTCTAACCGTTTCTTTATTTTTTTACCTATCCTAACCGTCTGCGTTCCATGTCCACAGATGCTGGTGTTGGTTTATAAAAGGGCATGATACGACCAATGAGATGAGTATGTGTGCTCTGGGTTGTTTATGTCCTCAAAGCGCGGCTGTATCTGCGTGTGTGTAAGCATTCTCAAACTTTCCACGCCATGAACTGGGTCCTGGTTTATTTCATTGGGTCATGGAAGTAAACACCACAGCTGAAGCTCTCAAAACAGTTCATGAGCAACAAAATAGCCCTGAAATGCGTTTATGATTTAAGAACATGGTCAGATATATTATTTTGGTCCCATTTAATACTTTCAAATGATGTTATATCACAGTAGCCTATTATAGGTAATTTAATATACATTAGATAAGTTATGCTTTTGGTTAAATACACATTTTTAGGAGCTTTTCTTATCAGCTAAAATTCCAGATATTACAGCAAGTATAGCTAAATTTAATATATTCAGATATGGATTCACTTTTTTGTGTTTTTATACTTTTATTTTTAAGTAAAATAATGTGAAACTTGAACAAAATGAGTGTCCTCATTCCAAAAGTTAAAAAAATAAATAAAAAATCCACTGGACTTTTTTTGTCAAGTTTGAAGACATTTCGCTTCCATCCAGGAAGCTTTTTCAATTAAAAATTCATTCTTCAATTCATTTTGAATTGAAGAATCTTCCTGGATGGGAAGTAAAACGTCTTCAAACTTGGAAACAAAATCCAGTGGATTGTTTTTTTTTAAGTTTTTTTGGATTAACTATGACCTGGATGACTGGGAATCCTCACCAGCAGAGTTTCCTCATTCTTCATAATGTTATTAAATATGTAAAAACCTTTTATTTAGTTTTATTCATAGATGTGTGTATGAATAGTAGCTTTGCCTCGTCTGTTCCTGTTTGGCTGTGACTCCATCCTGGAGAGAAATATCAGCTGTGCTGCTTCCATCAACACCCTTGTTTATAGATGCTGGAGATCGGCCTGTTTTCCAGTGTGGTCCTGTTTCTCTGACCGTGACTAACTGGATGTGCTCTCTTCGTTCTCTGACATGGGAGCTGGCTCGGAGCTCGTCTGCCTGGCTGGGTGTCTCCTGGACGGGGCCGCCTTTTGCAGCTGCCTATTGTATTTATGCTTCTTTTTCTATGCCTGCTTCTGTCTCCTTGTCTCGCCTGGTTCTGCTGGAGGTTTCTTCCTGTTAAAAGGGAGTTTTTCCTCTCCACTGTTGCTACAAGCATGCTTAGTGTGAGGGATTGCATTTGAGTCAATGAGTCGATGCAATCAACTGGTTTTCCTTAGATAGAAAACTTTGAATCAGTTTGACTATATGATCTGGTTGAACTGTAAAGTGCCTTGAGATGACTTGTGTTGTAAATTTGGCGCTATATAAATAAACTGAATTGAATTGAATTGTATATTAAATTATAGTACAAGTTCATTTTGGATAATCTGAAACTAAGTAAAGTTCTTTCTTTTTATGTGGCAAAATAAAAGAAAATCCAGTCCCTTTGCAATTCTTCAGTAGTCAGAAATTATTGGGTTTATAAACTTTAATTAATTGGCATTTGGAATAATTTATTTTATTCAGATACATTTAAATTCATGTTCTTTTGGAGAACTTAAGCAGTTCCCTGATGCGTTGTGGCAGGAAAGGGTTAACAGGAATAGATGACGTCTTCCCCCGCATGGTGGGGGTGTGATCTCTCCGTTCACTCACTCACACACTCACCCTCTCTCTCTCACACACACTCACCCTCTCTCTCTCACACACACTCACCCTCTCTCTCTCACACACACTCACCATCTCTCTCTCACACACACTCACCCCAGAAAAAACAAGCGGCGCAGACAAACATCCAGTTTGTTCCCTTTACGCGGCGCGGTGTGAGCGCGCGGAGCAGCAGAGGACCAGTGAGTATTTCTCTTCGTTTTAGGAAAGCTTTGCTTTTATTATGAGACAAAACGTTTGAATTTAGTCAAAGCTGCGAGTTTATTCTCTCAATAGAACATAAATTGAATCTATAGTTGATATTTTTCGAGTAGACTTTAATCCGCCGCTTTGAAACCTTAAAAACTGCGCACCGAGATCCCGCCTGTTTAGATCTATAACGCATCATAAACTGCATCAATTTCCACATTTGTTATTAAATACATAACAAATGAAAGTATTCAGTCATACATACTTTGTTATTTAACGCTGTCTGTGAAGTTTTGAACATGTTTATAGTTAAAAGGATCAGGATTGTAACCAGTTGTTGGACTTTATCTCCAGTTTGCGCACCGTGTGGCAGGTTTTAGAATGCTGAAATGTTAAAATGTATAAAATAAAATATATCTTTTGTGAGTTTGATCACAAGTAAATCGCGCTTTATCTGAGCCTATGAGACATACTTTATTATAAAGCCAGTGCACAAAGGTTAGTTAGAAAAAAGTGATGTCATCTATTTGATTTTAAGCTTGAAATGCAATATTTAGTATTACTGCTGCTGTAACAATATATTCAATTCAATTCAGTTTATTTCTATAGTGCCAATTTTTCATCTTAACATCATTCAGTCAGATTGATTCAAAGTTTACTATCTAAGGAAAACCAGTTGATTGCATCAACTCCTTTACTGGAAGGCAATCCCTCACACTAAGCATGCTTGTAGCGACAGTGGAGAGGAAAAACTCCCAATGAAGAGGAAGAAGTCCTGATATCATGTAGCCCTTGTCAAATTGTATCATCACAGACAGAATGCTTAGCAAAGTACGTCAGACTCAAAATGAAATCAAGGTACAAACGGATTTAAAAACTATATCACTAGAACTAGTAATGTTGGAACACTAGTTAATCAAAAATGGGTAAAAAGTTTAGTTTGTTGAAAATTTTGTTTGTGATAAGACTCCTGTGGAATGGTCTACAGTTGCTTTTTGTATCTCTGCCTCTGTCTCCTTGAACCCCAGTGGGCCTCAGCAGATGGCCGCTCACACTGAGCCTGGTTCTGCTGGAGGTTTCTTCCTGTTCAAAGAGAGTTTTTCCTCTCCACTGTCGCTACAAGCATGCTCAGTGTGAGTGATTGCCTTTGAGTCAATGAGTCAATGCAATCAGCTGGTTTTCCTTGGATAGAAAACTTTGAATCAATCTGACTGGATGATCTGGTGAACTGGAAAGTGCCTTGAGATGACGTGTGTTGTGAATTGGCGCTATAGAAATAAACTGGATTGAATTCAATTTATATTAACTAATTTTGAAAGAGATATGATACGTCATTTTTTAATTAAAGCACTACCGTTCAGGTTTTTCTTTTCTTAAAAAAGGACACACAAACACTCTTGCTAGCATGAAGTCTGTCTGCAGAACTACCTTTAGATTTAGCGAGCTGCCCAAAACATTTCAGTGACTTTGATTTATATTGGAATTAGAAGTAGCCTCGTGAGACCATCCTGATCTCGCGAGCTTTCAAGGTTTCACTCGCAGATCAGTCTGGAGACTCTCCGTTAAAGAAAATTTGGAGCCGTTCACCAAACGAACGTCCAATCAGCGTTGGCTTTGAGGCGGGTTGAGGTGTGACGCAACGAGAAGCGCGACAGTTCAGTCTAAAGAACATGGCGGCTTCAGCCGATGAAACTAGCGTTAGCGTGGCTATCGAGCAAGTTTTATCGGAATTACAGAGTATTTCTTCACTGAAAGAAGAGCAAAACACTGCTCTGGAGGCTTTTCTCAGAGGAAAAGATGTTTTTGCTCTTCTCCCGACTGGTTTCGGCAAGAGTTTGATCTATCAATTGGCTCCTCTTCGTCGTCGCTCTGTCAGTACGTCATATGCTTCGTTGTTGTTTATTTTTTTTTTTTTTTTTTTTTTTTTTAGATGATATTTTGTTTTTTGTCCACACAGCTGCTGATCACTGCTTATGTTTCTGTTTTTCTGGATTATTCCTCAGGAGTCTCATCACAAACAACATTTTCAACACCTAAACTCGTTACTTATTTTTGATGAACTAGTTTTCCAACATTACTTGTTCTAGTTATTTATTTTTTACATCCGTCTATACCTTTGATTTTTTTCATTTTCAATCTGATATTTTGGGTTAAACACTTTGTATGCGGTGATACAATTTGTCAAGGGCTACATGATATCAGGACATATCTGTGACACTACTGTGGAGTCAGCATTTACGAACCCATTGCTTTTCTCCCAGTTTAATGTTTCTAACTCCGTTCTGTTCTAAAATAAATGTCCCGACCCTTCTTTTGGGGCTTCTCTTCCAAATCTGCTTTCCATTGGGTAGTTTTCTTAATCAGCAAATAGCTGCAGTAGCAGAACCTTTATTTTCATTGCACTGTAGGAGTGAAATACACAAATGAGGCATTTTGGGGAGGGGAGGCACCTCATAAACACAGATTAGAAGGTATCTTTTAATTTAAGTTTTAGTCAGGACAAGTTTTAGAGTTGGTCTATTTTTTAATTTACAATGTTAATTTTGTTAAGTTAATATGTTTGATTAGAAAATGGTTTTCTTCAATTCTCTACCTGAATTGCAAACTTCCAGTTCCTCACTGCTCTTAACAGTCATTCTGAAAGAAATGTTTAACAAATTGTTATGCAAAAAAAGTTCTAGCTTTTAGTTCTTTGCATGAAAGCATAAACATTTCTCCTGAATAAGGGAAGTTACCTGGTGGGCAACCTCAGAGGGGATTTCACACAATGTTGTCATCAAATGCCAAAAAGGAAAGTCCCCTCCTCCAATTCAGATTTACCAAATGTCAGACAAAATAAAAAGTTGTCTGGCCCATAAAGAAGCATCACCTACGGAAGAGGATTAGGGCCACTGAAAAGAAAAAGAAAAAAGTTAACTGATTTTTAAATTTTATTTCAGTTTAATATGGGGAAAAAGTCAGAATTTTGACTTTTTCCTCAGAATTCTGAGATTAAAGTCAGAATTCTGATTTTTTTTTCTCAGAATTCCGACTTTTTTCTCAGAATTCCGACTTTTTTCTCAGCATTCTGACTTTAATCTCAGAATTCTGACTTTTTTCTCAGAATTCCGACTTTTTTCTCAGAATTCTGACTTTAATCTCAGAATTCTGACATTAAAGTCGGAATTCTGAGATTAAAGTCAGAATTCTGACTTTAATCTCAGAATTTCCCATTCTGTACTGTAATGTAATTAAAAAAATCAGTTAACTTTTTTTTTCAGTGGCCCTAATCCTTTTCTGTAATCACCAGACTGTAAAATTAGTATCTAAAAAAAAAATATATATATATATAAATTATCTGATTACAGGCTGCAGCATTTATTTAGTGAATATTAAACAATATTGCATCTGTTTAAACAGAACTCTTCAGTAGCATTAAATGATTGGATCCAGAATAATATAGGCAGCATTTTCTTTTCTTAAATTTATCTTGTATCAATACTAGCAGTATTCAGTGGATAAAGGTTGCATCTTTGCCTGCATTTTACTCTTTAACTTTCCTGTATTGCATTAAATCTATATTGGTTAGCAGGGATTTTTTTTTTGTATATGTCCCTGATGCTGCCTTCATCTCAGACCCGGTTATCTGCCTGTTTCAGCTAAATTATTGTTATATAATTTTCCTAAGGCTGTGCTGGTTCTTGGCAGTTACCCTTTAAACTAAACCACACAGAGAGGAAATTTAAGCAGCAGAAGGAAAAATGTATGTCAGCGAGGTCCTAGAGTTTGAAAAGTTCTGGTAACTCGTTCATAGTTTTTTATACTAAGTCATTTCGGTGCTGCTTGCACACTCAGTGCTGTCCTAGATCATGGGGATAGACTTCTCCTCAGCCTTTTAACTTCAGCAGCATTACACATACATACAGTAGTTCTTACTCAAGTTGAATTTTGGTTCTGCTTTCAATTTCACTTCAGAGGATTTTTACTGTGAGCTTTGAAGACGTCTGAGACTCATCCAGAGAGCTTCAGGCTGTTTCTGGCAGTTAGGTTTTTTTATTTTTTACATTTGGGCCTCTGGTGAGAGCGAATGAGACTAGATGAGACTTTAGAAAAATATTTTTATTGAAAAAAAGATTTATTTTCCTTTTTTCTTATTTTACTATTTTTAATGAAAAAGGCTGAACTAATTTGGTCTTAATACATCTGTAATAGATCAGATTTGAGTCTTTGAGGTTTTTTTTATTCCAGCTCTTATGCTAAAAATCAAAAATGTCATTTTTTTATGTTTTCATAAAAAATTCAAAGGTTTAAATGTGTTTTAGTTCCTTTAAAGAATGACAAATTCTGCATTTCGGGTTTGATCAAAGTAGCACAGAGTTTTAACGACAGGTGCTGAAATTAGCGCTTCAGTTTTACATTGTTAAGAAACAAATTTTGAATTTTTTAGCAGTTAGCTGTTAACAAGTATTCTTTTAATTCATAAAGATCATTTTTTAACCGTGTGATTTCATTATGCCCTACATATCATCTCACGTTTTGCCTTGCAGGCAATTTAAAAAAAAGTTAAAAGCACTTTTCTCCATTTTCAAAGTGTAAAATCTTTACTTTTTATTACTGTCAGCTTAGCAGGTGACCTTAAAAATGACTTCTATTCTTAAAAAAAGATTAAACCAGAAAAAGAAAAAAAAATGAACTGATTTTTAAATTTTATTTAAAGTCGTAGGGAAGTCATATTTAAATGTCAAATCATTCTGGCTTAAACATGTATATAAATGTTCCCTTTATCACTCTATATTGTCCCAAAAGTCAGAAAATATCTGTTTAAAAAAAAAATCTTGTCTTATAATCTGTGTTTTTTTTCCGTTATCTTCTGCAGGCCAGTTAGTTCTACGTCAGCCTGAACACCTAAATTCGGCCAATCATATATCAACGCTCATCTGTCAATCAAATTTTTTCGGTCATAGCATCTTGAATCAGATGTCGCAGCTAATATACGCAATGGTTGAAATCAGAATCCTTTCCTTTCCCATTGAGTTGCGTCCCAGTGTTCACGGGGATGGACGTCTGTGTCTTCGGCAGGCGTAGAGCTAACAGAACTGGCAGCGTTGCGAGGCAAGGGCTCAAACATGGACGGCTGGAAGCCTTCTACACCAAACCAAGCTTCTGCCGCCCTGGCGTCCTCTTCCACAACATCTTCGTCCCCGCTTTCCTCCTCTAAATAAAAAATGGTTGACGGAGGAGACTCATCCACGACCTCCGACACTAAACTCTCCTCCTCTTGCATGTTTCCGCTGTCCATAGCGTTCCTTGACAGCGTCGTTTCTAAGTCACCAATTTAGTGCTACTTGGTCCCAATGGAATTTCCCATTGGGAACCTGCTAGCGCTAAGTTGCTAACTGGTTAGCAAGATGCTTCCGACAAACCGGCTACAACCAAACTTGCTTGCGAGCCTTATGCCACAACAATGCCGCCCGCTTGATAAACGACCAATCACATTCACTTCATTCACTCGTGTAAAGTTGGGCACCACTCGAAAATTCAAAAATGCAACGATTGGAACAGCTGTTTGCCTACGACTTTAAGTTTTTAAAACAATGGGATTAAAGTCAGAATTCTCAGATTAAAGTCAGATCTGACTTCTTTCCATATTAAATTGAAATAAAATGTAAAAATTACCAAATTTTGTTATTTTTTCAGTGGCCCTAATCCTCTTCTGTAAGTTTCTTCTTTCTACTTAGCTCTGTAAATTCTTTCTGAAAAAACGATTTGAAAGTGTAGGAGGCTTCATTGTTTCCCCTTAACAGGAAGAATCTCACGCAGATCCAAACCCTTCTACCACGGCCATCTTAGTGCAAATGAGGCGTAAAAAGGTTCTATGAACTTTGCAGCTAAATATTACCCACTGCCTAAACTCATTCATGTTTTATTATAAGTCTTTATTTGTTCACTTTTTTAACACAGCAGCATAAATTTCAAGCACGGAGCCTCGTCACTGTCTTTTGAAACAATAGCTTAGACTTAATGACAGAGTGACGTGCTGAAGGGCAATTAGACTGTCCTTTATAAGATTTTACTATCGTGAGATCATGTTACACCACCGTTTAAGACAATACCATTAGGAACAACCAAATGGCTGTAAAAATCCCAGTCAGCAGATGCTGTTTTGTCTTTATTCTTCCACACTGTTCTGTGCCCTGACACCAGATCAAGAAAACAACTCAGGAGATAAGCTGTGATTCTTTCTACCACAGCCATCTTAGTGAAAAGGAGGCATAAAAAAGTTAGTTGTCTTTACTGTTTGATTTTCTTTTTTGGGTTAAGATCTTAGGGAAGCTTTTAATGGGTATTACTTTATTTTTTGCCTGTTCGGGATAAACTGATTTAACTACAGTATATAAACCAAAATGAATAGTTTCTGAGAATATTTTAAGTGGGTTTCCATTTTAAGCCCAACTTCTGCTGCCGTTTGTGTTGGAAATGTTGCAAACATTTTGGGTAGTCCGTCATTATATATATATATATATATATATATATTAGGGATGGAACGTTTTCTGAAAACCGTCAGAACCGTTCGGTTCGACTGTCTCGGTTCGGTTCACGTGTGTTGCGTTCGGTTCATGCGCTGCTCCTTTCTCTCATAGGCGAAGCGTTTACACTCCAGGGCAGAAGGTGGCGGTACTGCGACCAAAGCCAACCACCAGTAGTAAACAAGAAGAAGAAGAAGCGAAGCAGCGTAGCCGGGTGTAGCAGAAAAAAATCAGCTGTTGTGGAGAATTGTGTGGGTATGGCGAGTGGGAAAGAACAGGAGTTGGAAGACGCGCCAGCAGCACTTTATAGGTCTGCTGTATGGGACCACTTTGCATTTAGAGTGACCTACGATGACGGCGGGAAGAAAGTTGTGGATAAAAGTGCAACAGTGTGCAAGCATTGTGCAACACGTTTTGTTTATGCTAACAGCAACATGACCAACATGTCATGCTAACCCCGAAATCCCACATACATGGAATTAGTATTTTTGCTCTTAAAATAAGAAAATTAGATAAAATGCACCTGAAGTAAGACAATGCAATTGTGTTTTCTTATTGTAAGTGTAAATTGTCTTGTTCCATTGGCAAAATCTCTCTTTTACCTACTAAATCAGAGGTCTTCAACAGGGGGTCCGCGACCCCTAGGTCCGCAGAGGTACTGCATGGGGGTCGCGAAAGTCTAGGTTGATTACTTTTTTTATATTCCCTCCTGCAATTTTTTGCACTAATTAAAATGTCTTTAAATACACATTAACATGAATTCAACACACTGTAGTAAACAGATAAATGAAAGCAGAAGATGTCTTTCAGTCATCAATGCTCACATTCAGCGACACAGGAGCTCTTTCAAGCTGGGCACCGTTTCATTCACAACACCTGTACCATCAACCAGGAATCAGATTCAGAAATACTTTAATAATCCCAGGGAGAAATTACTTTCATTACATGACTCCATATGTAATAGAGTGACTATAGGACCAGTTTGATATAACACAATTTCATACAATATATATAATTAGGGGGTCCCCGCTTTATCTCGCAATCAGTTTGGGGGTCCTTGGCTTCAAAAACGTTGAAGACCCCTGTACTAAATCCAAGAACAAATACACTTATTTTAAGAAAAAAACTACTTATCTAGATTTTGGATTTTTTTCCAGTGTAACAATCAACATATACCGAACCGAAAACCGTGACCACGAAACCCCGAACCGAACCGTGGATTTTGTGAACCGTTCCACCCCTAGTATAAATATATATATATATATATATATATATATATATATATATATATATATATATATATATATATATATATATATATATATATATATATATAGTTCGAAGCAGTTTAGATATGAACAGAGCTCAGTCAGCAGACTATATCATAGCTAAGCCTGTTTTAATCCGCATTGCTGCTCAACATCTAGACAGCAATCTCCTTTGAGGATTATCCACTTTGCAGGCATATCTGCTGAGTGCTTTAGGCTTTGCACTCTGTCAGTTCTGTAAACAGGAAGCAGTTTTTCATATTTTTCAGCCAAAAAGTTAATTTCCTGGATATTTATTATAACTTATATTAAAACACCTGTATTGCAAAGATGATGATCTTCACTGCATGTTGGTTACACACAGTTTGCTGCTTTTTTTTACTACATTTTATGTGTTTCAGTCATTTTAAAAAGCATATTTATGTCTCGTCCCCAGCAGCAATCTTGACGGATTAGATTACAAAGAGAGCAGGATGATGGTTTAGATTATCATGCAGAAAAAATGTGCAAAGACATAGAAATCATTATGGCTTTGTTATTTAGCTCTATTTAAAAATAACTGCAGATATGAAAGCGGGGGGGGGGGGGGGGTGCATTTTGGTATCATAAACCAGCTTCTTTAACATGTTTACACTCTTCTACATGTCTTGTTTTTTCCATTATGACAATTTATAGAAAGTTTAACAATGGGTTTGCAGAAGGCTATAAAAAAAAAAAATCCTATTTCGCAATAAGACATGAAAGACAGAGATGGTCTCCAATTTTATGCAGCTTTCTTTTTTTATTGACAAACTCAGGGCGGTTTATAACCCACTATATCTGTTTGTGGTTTCCTTGACAGCTGTGCCTTTAAAAGTGTGAAAACACCACGTCACTCTGATCAAATAGGTTGGATTTGCATAAAGGAAAAGGATGTTGGTGTTAATTTCCTGAAAGTTCTTCTCTTTTTTTTGCTAATGAGATATGAGTTTTTGATCTGACAGCAATAACACGTTTCCTCTGAAGTGTTTTTAAAGAGCTTCAAAGTAGGTTAATATAGCTTCTATCTGTACTCATTTATACCTGTGTTGAATATTTTTAAAGGACTATACTGAATGTTTTTTTTTTCCCCTGCAGCGGTGCTCTCTAAATGGATTTAATCACAGACTGTAGCAGGCACAGACTCTGAACCTAGAGATTTTAAGTAAAACTAAAGTGGGAGCTTGTAATCTGATACATGGGGAGTTGTCTTCTTTGGATATTTTCAGACTCCTCAAATAACCACAATGGATGGGTGTATTTTTACTCCCACCAGTAGAGGAGAACATCTTGCAGCGGGTATATTTTCTGTAAAGTTCAGGCTGAATACATAGCGGCGTCAGCATACACGTGTTTTCTCGTTGCTACCAGATAAATCCTGGAATAAAGTCACTTTATTGACAAGATTTACTTAAAAACACCAGCGAGGGTTAAAGATGTAGGGTCAGATTTACATCCACATGGTAGCTTGTGTTTATGTGTTTTCTATGACACAAGATTAGACTCGTTGAATGTGGCTTCCCCTACAATAGCCCATAAAACAATGTTTGCAACCAAGACTGCTGTTGCTAGTAAACACAGTGGTAAAGCTGCTATGTTTCCTCGCTGCAACGACAGAAACACTCAAAACCAAATGTTCTGTCTAACGTCTCACATTAGTGTCTTTCCTTTCCTTCTTCCAATGCATTGTTTCTGCTGCTTGAAAGGTGTAGTAATAACAGTGAAGAAGATCATTGCTAAGATTCTGCAGAAACAAGACGAAGATTTGTTGATATAAGTGAACAAGAGGAAGTTTAGTGCTTTCAAAAACTGTTGTAGATAATTTAAGGTTGCTTACAAAGTCTTGAAAAGTTCATTTTAACTGACCATTTTCCAGATCTGGATGATTATAGATACATTTAAATGAAGGAAAAAAATGTTTGTTCCTCAGGTTTTTGCCAAATTATGTCCTGATTTATAATATTCTGTACTTCAGATGTTGGCATCTAGCCTGACGTAGTGCTACTCAATTCTAGTCAGAATATGAGTCTGATGCTGCTCCATAGAGCTGTGATTATGGGGCGTGTTTTGAACGAACCAGGGAAAAAAATGCCTCTGCACTCAATTGGATAGACCTACAACCAATAAGAGCAACGGAGTGCGTGTCGTATGTTAAGCGAGGCATAGTTGTTGTCAACAAAAATCAAAGCGTGCAGTTGCGCCCCTAGAATAAGAAGATGAGCCTTGATCGCGTTTCTCTGTTCCTCTTTTAAAATTAATTTGCTGTCGATATCTTCTAGAACAGACCTAATAGCAGAATCTACTCACCTCAACTCTCCAGCGGCAGCCATTGTTGTTGTCACCCAAGCGCGCTTTGGTCACGTGGTTGATCACGTTACTGTTGATCATCTGTCCATCATCGTATAAAGCCCGCCCTGACAATTTGATTGGCCCGCCTGATATTGTGCTAGCATACTCGCGCTACTATTGAGCAATGCCAGACCAAACTTCCCGACCTCAAACCTTGTGGGCGGGACTAAATTCGGAATGGCACCCATGCTAGTTGGTATCTTGACTTATTGACTGAATGCACACATTTATGAGTTAATTCTGATTGTGTTATTGACTTAAGACAACTTTAAATCAAGTTGAGCGGTACCTGAGGCTTTTAAACTGAGCATTGCTAAAACTTCATATGACATACGAACAGGGATGAATTTACTATTAGGCAAAACTAGGCAGTTGCCTAGGGCCCCAAGTTCCTGGGAGCCCCATAAAACTCTTCTTACGTGTATGGTTAATACAGCTATTACTTATTTGTGCACATTATTTAAGTTATTGATAAAATTCCTTTCATTAAAATGCCATCAGAATGCTCACCCTTCAGTGTCCACCATATTGGATCAGTCCATTTGCTGCACATGTTCAGAAAGGTCCAAACAGACAGCAGCAAACCATTTAAAAACAAACTATGCAAAGAGCAGTGTTGCCAACTTAGCGCTTTAGTCGCTATATTTAGCCACTTTTCAGACCCCTCTAGCACTTTGATTTCAAAAAAGCGCCTAGCGCCAAATCTAGCCCCTTTTTTCTGCTACTGGAGACTTTGGCGACAACATATAAAAGCAGCGAACTCTGCTCTCCAGAGCAAGTAGATTGGTAACCCCGCCTCCTGCTCTCCTCTATCTTGTCTGCTGTCATGATTCATGCAGCTATTATTTCATTTAAATGAAAAATGGAGAACAGATAAGCAGATCATGGCTTGTCTACAGTGAAAAGAAGGATTGTTATTTACTTTTGCCTTTTAGAAACACAGGAAGGAGCAATCAGCTAAGTTAGAATGGATCTAGTGATTGGAAAATATTCTTCATTCCTTGTGAGACAGCACAAAAATTCAGCTGTGCAAATTGTCATTAAGGAAAGAAAAAGGGACAAACGAAAACATAGGGAAGAAAACAGCAAGAAAAGGCAAAAGAAGAGGTAGAACAAATATTGTATGTCTATTCTATAAAAATAAATCTGTATCCGTATAATGGGTCAATTTTATGTGTTTGTCTCAATTCAGAGGGCCCCCTGCATGTCTTTGTTCAGGGCCCCAAATTTCCTAAATCCACCTCTGCACACCAACAAAGCTGTTGGTTAATACTATTGAAATATCAAATAAAGGTACCATGTCTTAATGCAGCAAGTTTAATTTAAGCAATTCAGATTGACTTTATAGCTTTATTTGTCAAATCGTAGAGTTAGACTTTGGGATAAAGCTGGTCTAAGCTTGTCCAGATGCCATTTAATAAGTACAAGATACATATTTTGTAAAGCTAGAAATATGTAAGGAAACATGTGGAAATTAAAAATGGAAATATTGAAAAACTGTGAATGTTGTCACTGTTTAAGATCAAAAGATTATTTCTGTGTTTCATGAAAAAAAAACATCAGTGATTTTTTTTTCAGCTCCTTGTTCTAATAGGACTAAACGGTTGTTTCTGTGTTTCTCTCTCGTTACTTAGACTCATAACAAACTGCACAGCAGCCCGGCTGAATCACAACCATGGGGAAAGGATGCATCACAGTCACCAAGTACTTTTTATTCCTCTTCAACCTCCTCTTCTTCGTAAGTAATAATTTCTTTGCCATTGTTTAGTTTGCAGTAACTTCTAGAAATGCTTAGCATCATTCGGTGACATCATTCCCACATCTAAGCCCCACCTTTTTAGGCAAAGTCAGCAAAAGATAAGGAGCTACCCAGTGGTGCATCTGATGATCCGGAGATGACAGTTTCCACATTAGCACCTCTTAGGGATGATCGGCAGCTCAACCATTGAAACATTTTCCCTCTTTGTTAAATTTGTTTTGACTCTAAATAAAGGAAACTTTATTTAAATTATGTTTGAAGCAAATAAACAAACAGGATACAGTTTTTATTGCTGTTTGGATTTTAATATAAAGTTCAGACTAAGGTTAAACATGTTTTAATTAGAAATGTGGTTTCCCTCTTATAGTTTTAGTAAAACTTTCGCCAACCAGGTGCCAATTTGAAGTAATTCTGATTTTATTTCAAAAAAATAAAATATAGGAAACATAAGAAGAGCATTGAAAACATCTTTTTGCACCCTTTCTAAAGGCGAGGTCTATGGGAGAATTATCCTGCCATAATGCAAGAGCACATAATTTCAATTTGAGAAAAGAATTTCATCTTCTTGCACTCAAAACTTATAATGCTCACACTCAAAACATGCGCTCTCTCTCAAATATTTTCTCTTCTCTCTAAAATCTTTGTTTCTTCTCTCAGATTTAATGCTTCTTGCACAGATATTTTCTCCTCTCGCTTGCCTCCTTCTCTTCGCGCACAAACCGCGCTCTGCTCGAGTCTCGGTTACGCTTGCAAACCCGTAGGCTCTGCTTGCGGATTTTTTTTGCTCTCTCTCAGATTGGATCGGATCGTCGCCTAGCAACCTTTCCAGCCAATAGAACGACAGCCTCGGAAAGGGTGCGCTTGTCTAACTCTACTGAGTGTGCCTGTCATAAACCTTACCGACAATAAAATGGCTTTTTAATTTAAAAGCTATCCATTTTCAGACGTGACGTGATGTGAACAGAAAACCCCCGCCTCAGAGTTGCTCATCAGAAAAAAAAAAAAAAAAAGTTTGCTAGTCAGGGCAGATGCTAATTCTGCCTCCAGCAGAAATTAAGTGACTTTTCATAGGTGATTCTTGAATCGCCCTTTATTATTTCCTTTTTTTATTTTCCTGATTGTTGTTGTGTTTCAGCTTCTTATTTTAATAGCTTTTAAATTAAAAAGCCAATTTATTGTCGGTAAGGTTTATCACAGGCACACTCAGTAGGGTTAGACAAGCGCACCCTTTCCGAGGCTGTCGTTCTATTGGCTGGAAAGGTTGCTAGGCGACGATCCGATCCAATCTGAGAGAGAGCAAAAAAATCCCCACGCAGAGCTTACGGGTTTGCGAGCGTATCTGAGACTCGAGCAAAGCGTGGTTTGTGCGCGAAGAGAAGGAGGCAAGCGAGAGGAGAAAATATCTGTGCAAGAAGCATTAAATCTGAGAGAAGAAACAAAGATTTGAGAGAGAAGAGAAAATATTTGAGAGAGAGCGCATGTTTTGAGTGTGAGCATTATAAGTTTTGAGTGCAAGAAGATGAAATTCTTTTCTCAAATTGAAATTATGTGCTCTTGCATTATGGCAGGATAATTCTCCCATAGAGGTCACATCTTCATTTTGTGCTGAAAGCCCTAAAAACAAAAGCCGACAACGTACGGGCTGTCAATTTGTCAGAAAGAACTCCATTTCACTCATTGCATCCCGCCATGCTTCTGTGGTTTTGTCTGAGAGGAAGAAGAAAAATCCGTTTTCCCACTGAGCGATTTGCCCACGACCACCCTACACCAGCCGACCGTACAATTCCTGATGGGGAGGTGGTTGTTATTAGCCTCGTGAGACCATCCTGATCTTGCGAGCTTTCAAGGTTTCACTCGCAGGTCAGTCTGGAGACTCTCCGTTAAAGAAAATTTGGAGCCGTTCACCAAACGAACGTCCAATCAGCGTTGGCTTTGAGACGGGTTGAGGTGTGACGCAACGAGAAGCGCGACAGTTCAGTCTAAAGAACATGGCGGCTTCAGCCGATGAAACTAGCGTTAGCGTGGCTATCGAGCAAGTTTTATCGGAATTACAGAGTATTTCTTCACTGAAAGAAGAGCAAAACACTGCTCTGGAGGCTTTTCTCAGAGGAAAAGATGTTTTTGCTCTTCTCCCGATTGGTTTCGGCAAGAGTAGCCTGGCTTGTGGTTGTGTTTTCGTCGTCGCTCTGTTAGTACGTCATATGCTTCGTTGATCTGATTGGTTTATTTGGCCCGTCTATCACCAACATAGGCCAATCAGCTAACCAGTATTTTCGCCCCTTCCCAAAATTACTTCAACGGAAGGTTTCCAGATGGATATGCGGAGCCGAGTCAGGTTAGGTCGTTAGAGGCTGATTGCCCTTTGTTACCCCCTATGCACTACACAACGTACGATCAGGCTGAAAGTCGGCCCGATCGAAAAATTCTCGCTAGACTAGAGAATCGGTCCGAAAAGGGAAAAAATGGTACAATGTAAACCTGAATTAATAGTGACTATGTTCTTTCTCTGAGCTCTAAAAATTATATGACTAAAATAGCCCTACAACTTCTCTCTAACTTTGACATATAAATGGAAATAATCTTGTAATCCCTTTCATTTATTTTAGATTTAAAGGTGACACTTCTAACACCTCTGATCAGTGTGTTACTGTCCGGGGAAAGAACTTTGCTACTGGAGGATAAAAGTCTGATCCGTACTTCTCAGCTAACATTGCCTGCAGAGCTGTTTGCTGCCTTTCAGTTTTTCATTTGAATAACTATCTCTATTGAAATTCTCTTTGAGATTAGAGGAGATACATAAGGAAATGTTGCCTGGAGAGAGAGAGAGAGACTTTACAGACCAGTCAGGATCTGAGTAACAGCAGATGGTTCCAGTTTACTTCCTCCTCCTGCTTCTTAAACTGACTCTGCAAGGATGTCCAGGCCTTTTTCAATGAGTCTCCGTCTATAAACCTGACTCAGACCTTTTGAAGTCAGCTGGGTTCTATTAGGAAGCGCGTGTGTCTAAAACAAGTGTTTGTCCGTGTGGATAAATTATGCACGGTGAGGCCAGAGGCAGCCAGGAAGTGGTGGGTTAATGATGGCCGATGGCTTCTCAGCCGTCTCTTTAAAAGAACAGCTCCTAAGCAGGCTACTAATTACTTTGTGGGGGTGGTGGTGGGGGGGGGGGGTGTGTGTGTGTGTGTGTGTGTGTGGGGGGGGGGGTGGGGGGGGTGGGGGGGGGGGGGCGGAAGCTGAAGCATTAGTATCAGTCTTAAAACTGAATATCGGACATCGGCCACCCCACCGATATTTAACCCGATATTTGATCAGCTTCTGAGTTTCTAAAGTCTAAAAAAAAAAAAATACTACTTCTTCTTCTTCCTCAAAAACTTCTTTTTTACAGACTTAAAAACTTCTAAAGACGAGGGAAAAAATATTGATACATTAAAATATCACAATATCTTCATATGCTGATATATTGCCATTTAAAAACACCATATCAATCTCTTTTACTAATGAAATATTGCTATATGTCATCGTTATGCTACCAAATCCCCCGAAAATTCACAAAATTTTGCCATATTTTTATATGTTGATATATTGACGCGGTATCGATCTATTTTACTAACAAAATCTCACAAGAATTGGCAAAATATCACGAGAGTTTGTGACAGAACGATGAAATTTCACGAGATTTTGAAAGTAAAATAGATCGATACCGCTTTTTTAAAAATCAATTTGATATCAGCATATGAAAATATATTTGAGTATATTATTTTTCAAAGTGTCAGAAATGGATAACAAAACTGCTATTTTCAATGACTACTTATTTTTGTCCAGCTTTAACATCGGTATCGATATCGGTTATCGGCTACATGAGTTTTAAAATATCGGCATATCGGATATCGGCCAAAATCCCAATATCGTGCATCACTACTTTTAGTCTTAAAAAAAGACAATTGGATAATATGCAATTGAAATTAGGGATGCACGATATAATCGGCCCCCTATCGGTATCGGCCTTAAAACTGAATATCGGACATCGGCCACCCCACCGATATTTAACCCGATATTTGATCAGCTTCTGAGTTTCTAGAGTCTAAAAAAAAATAAAAATACTACTTCTTCTTCTTCCTCAAAAACTTCTTTTTTACAGACTTAAAAACTTCTAAAGACGAGGGAAAAAATATTGATACATTAAAATATCCCAATATCTTCATATGCTGATATATTGCCATTTAAAAACACCATATCAATCTCTTTTACTAATGAAATATTGCTATATGTCATCGTTATGCTACGAAATCCCCCGAAAATTCACCAAACGTTGCCATATTTTTATATGTTGATATATTGACGCGGTATCGATCTATTTTACTAACAAAATCTCACAAGAATTTGCAAAATATCACGAGAGTTTGTAACAGAACGATGAAATTTCACGAGATTTTGAAAGTAAAATAGATCGATACCGCGTTTTTAAAAATCAATTTGATATCAGCATATGAAAATATATTAGAGTATATTATTTTTCAAAGTGTCAGAAATGGATAACAAAACTGCTATTTTCAATGACTACTTATTTTTGTCCAGCTTTAACATTGGTATCGATATCGGTTATCGGCTACATGAGTTTTAAAATATCGGCATATCGGATATCGGCCAAAATCCCAATATCGTGCATCCCTATTTGAAATAACTTGTCTTGTTCCATTGGCAAAGTGTGTAACTTATCTCCTCAATTCAATACGAAAAATGTTTCAGTGTAAACAAAGGATAACTTCAATACCTTTACAGGAAGAGCTTAATAACCACACTTATAGTTCAATCTCGTTATTCTCAGAGTGCAAAGCAATCATGATCTAAAAATGTTGTATTTGTTACCCGACTCTGGGTGGTAATAGGAGGAAATCTGGTTTTGCTGTTGCTATGGCAGAAAGACACATGCAGACAGAGGGACGAGTTAGGATCTGATTATTTCCAGATGTTAAAGCAACAAACCAAAAGAAAAAAGTCTCCAAGAAATATTTGTTTTGCTTTCATATAATTGGTTCCTGAATAGTTGCACTTTCTCCTTTCAGATCCTCGGAGCGTTGATCATGGGCTTTGGACTGTGGGTGCTGTTTGATAAGGAGAGCTTCATAGCTGTTCTACGTAAGTTCGGACACACTTACACACACCTGCCGCCTCGCCTACCGTTTATTTTAGTGCACAACGTGCGTTGGTGTTCGGTTTATTTTTTCTTTCTTCACCAGATGGCTTATAGAACAGAAAGAGCTCAAATAGAAACTGGAAAGGTTGGGAAATCCCCAAAACTTTACATCCAGTCTCAGCATTTTATTGAAGCATTCCCACAGAATCCTAGTTTGATGTCCATGTTTTAAAAATGTGACTCACTGATGTAAACAAGCAGAAGCTGCCCTGCAGACACAGACATGCAACTGGAGGTTCATTTGTGTGAAGAAGATTAGTCTGTGGGATGTGGAAATCTTTCCTCATCGTCTCCACAGAGTTAGTTAGGTAGATTGAACACATGTCAGCAGGGCAAAGATTTCATTTCCCACTGCAGCAGCAGCTTTTTCTTTCACAGGTTGTGTCAATATCTTTAATTAAATGCAAACCATTTCCAAAGAATGTAATGGAGGACAGAATGTCATCGTTTTTAATGCAATGAGCTTTTTCAGGGCAGCCTAATTAAGCCCAGATCCTCCTGAACAGGGAACCTCAAATGGAAACTGTTTGTTTCCAAAAATTGTCTTCATGAATGTTCCCAGTGTTCTCAGCATATGGAGCATTTTCCAAAGCTGCAGTGGAGTTTTAGTGCTTCTTTCTCTAATGGATTCTATTAATTTATTGCTGTTCAGTGAGCAATGGGAAAAATATAGCATTCCTCAGGACTTTGTTTATCAATCCCTTTTTTTAGCTGAGATATGAATCTGGTGCAGAAAATAGTCAAGACACAAAGATGGACGTTAACTGATGCAGCTGATCCCTATGATGTAGATCTACCTTCTATAAAATAATTAATAGGCTACCAAATCCATCCATCATCCATCCATCATCCATCCATCCATCCATCCATCATCATCCATCCATCCATCATCATCCATCCATCATCCATCCATCCATCATCATCCATCCATCCATTAATCATCCATCCATCATCCATCCATCCATCATCC